>NC_053024.1:206891570-207191570 GCF_003073215.2 Triticum urartu
AATCATAAAATGCGGCAATTGCTAACATGATTCGGACAGACTTAAGCATCGCTACAGGTGAGAAGGTATCATCGTAGTCAACCCCTTGAACTTGTCGAAAACCTTTTGCGACAAGTCGATCTTTGTAGACAGTAATATTACCGTCAGCGTCAGTCTTCTTCTTGAAGATCCATTTATTCTCAATTGCTTGCCGATCATCGGGCAAGTCAACCAAAGTCCATACTTTGTTCTCATACATGGATCCCATCTCAGATTTCATGGCTTCAAGCCATTTTGCGGAATCTGAGATCACCATCGCTTCTTCATAGTTCGTAGGTTCATCATGATCTACTAGCATGACTTCCAGAACAGGATTACCGTACCACTCTGGCGTGGATCTTACTCTAGTTGATCTACGAGGTTCAGTAGTATCTTGTTCTGAAGTTTCATGATCATTATCATTAGTTTCCTCACTAATTGGTGTAGGTGTTGCAGAAACAGGTTTCTGTGATGTACTACTTTCCAATAAGGGAGCAGGTACAGTTACCTCGTCAAGTTCTACTTTCCTCCCACTCACATCTTTCGAGAGAAACTCCTTCTCCAGGAAGTTTCCGAATTTAGCAACAAAAGTCTTGCCTTCGGATCTGTGATAGAAGGTGTATCCAATAGTTTCCTTTGGATATCCTATGAAGACACATTTCTTCGATTTGGGTTCGAGCTTATCAGGTTGAAGCTTTTTCACATAAGCATCGTAGCCCCAAACTTTTAGAAACGACAACTTTGGTTTCTTGCCAAACCACAGTTCATAAGGCGTCGTCTCAACGGATTTTGATGGTGCCCTATTTAACGTGAATGCGGCCGTCTCCAGAGCATATCCCCAAAACGATAGCGGTAAATCAGTATGAGACATCATAGATCGTACCATATCTAGTAAAGTACGAGTACGACGTTCGGACACACTATTACGCTGTGGTGTTCCGGGTGGCGTGAGTTGCGAAACTATTCCACATTGTTTCAAATGTACACCAAACTCGTAAGTCAAATATTCTCCTCCATGATCAGATCGTAGGAATTTTATTTTCTTGTTACGATGATTTTCTACTTAACTCTGAAATTCTTTGAACTTTTCAAATGTTTCAGACTTGTGTTTCATTAAGTAGATATACCCATATCTGCTTAAGTCATCTGTGAAGGTGAGAAAATAACGATATCCGCCACGAGCCTCAATATTCATTGGACCACATACATCTGTATGTATGATTTCCAACAAATCTGTTGCTCTCTCCATAGTTTCGGAGAACGGCGTTTTAGTCATCTTGCCCATGAGGCACGGTTCGCAAGTACCAAGTGATTCATAATCAAGTGGTTCCAAAAGTCCATCAGCATGGAGTTTCTTCATGCGCTTTATACCGATATGACCTAAACGGTAGTGCCACAAATAAGTTGCACCATCATTATCAACTCTTCATCTTTTGGTTTCAACATTATGAATATGTGTGTCACTACTATCGAGATTCAATAAGAATAGACCATTCTTCAAGGGTGCATGACTATAAAAGATATTACTCATATAAATGGAACAACCATTATTCTCTGATTTAAATGAATAACCGTCTCGCATCAAACAAGATCCAGATATAATGTTCATGCTTAACACTGGCACCAAATAACAATTATTTAGGTCTAATATTAATCCCGAAGGTAGATGTAGAGGTAGCGTGCCGACCGCGATCACATCGACTTTGGAACCGTTTCCCACGCGCATCGTCACCTCGTCCTTAGCCAATCTTCACTTAATCCGTAGTCCCTGTTTCGAGTTGCAAATATTAGCAACAGAACTAGTATCAAATACCCAGGTGCTACTGCGAGCATTAGTAAGGTACACATCAATAGCATGTATATCACATATACCTTTGTTCACCTTGCCATACTTCTTATCCGCCAAATACTTGGGGCAGTTCCGCTTCCAGTAACCAGTCTGCTTGCAGTAAAAACACTCAGTTTCAGGCTTAGGTCCAGACTTGGGTTTCTTCTCTTGAGCAGCAACTTGCTTGCTGTTGTTCTTGAAGTTCCCCTTCTTCTTCCCTTTGCCCTTTTTCTTGAAACTAGTGGTCTTGTTAACCATCAACACTTGATTTTCCTTCTTGATTTCTACCTCCGCAGCTTTCAGTATTGCGAAGAGCTCGGGAATAGTCTTATTCATCCCTTGCATATTATAGTTCATCACGAACCTCTTGTAGCTTGGTGGCAGTGATTGGAGAATTCTGTCAATGACGCAATCATCTGGAAGATTAACTCCCATTTGAATCAAGTGATTATTATACCCAGACATTTCGAGTATATGCTCACTGACAGAACTGTTCTCCTCCATCTTGCAGCTATAGAACTTATTGGAGATTTCATATCTCTCAATCCGGGCAATTGCTTGAAATATTAACTTCAACTCCTGGAACATCTCATATACTCCATGACGTTTAAAACGTCATTGAAGTTCCGGTTCTAAGCCGTAAAGCATGGCACACTGAACTATCGAGTAGTCATCAGCTTTGCTCTGCCAAACGTTCATAACATCTGGTGTTGCTCCAGCAGCAGGCCTGGCACCCAGCGGTGCTTCCAGGACGTAATTCTTCTATGCAGCAATGAGGATAATCCTCAAGTTACGGACCCAGTCCGTGTAATTGCTACCATCATCTTTCAACTTTGCTTTCTCAAGGAACGCATTAAAATTCAACGGAACAACAGCACGGGCCATTTATCTACAATCATACATAAACAAGCAAGATAATATCAGGTACTAAGTTCATGATAAATTTAGGTTCAATTAATCATATTACTTAAAGAACTCCCACTTAGATAGACATCCCTCTAATCTTCTAAGTGATTACGTGATCCAAATCAACTAAACCATGTCCGATCATCACATGAGATGGAGTAGTTTCATTGGTGAACATCACTATGTTGATCATATCTACTATATGATTCACGCTCGACCTTTCGGTCTCCGTGTTCCGAGGCCATATCTGTATATGCTTGGCTTGTTAAGTATAACCTGAGTATTCCGCGTGTGCAACTGTTTTGCACCCGTTGTATTTGAACATAGAGCCTATCACACCCGATCATCACGTGGTGTCTCAGCACGAAGAACTTTCGCAACGGTGCATACTCAGGGAGAACACTTCTTGATAATTAGTGAGAGATTATCTTATAATGCTACCGTCAATCAAAGCAAGATAAGATGCATAAAAGATAAACATCACATGCAATCAATATAAGTGATATGATATGGCCATCATCATCTTGTGCTTGTGATCTCCATCTCCGAAGCACCGTCATGATCACCATCGTCACCGGCGCGACACCTTGATCTCCATTGTAGCATCGTTGTCGTCTCGCCAATCTTATGCTTCCATGACTATCGCTACCGCTTAGTGATAAAGTAAAGCATTACAGCGCGATTACATTGCATACAATAAAGCGACAACCATATGGCTCCTGCCAGTTGCCGACAACTCAGTTACAAAACATGATCATCTCATACAGTAAAATTTAGCATCATGTCTTGACCATATCACATCATAACATGCCCTGCAAAAACAAGTTAGACGTCCTCTACTTTGTTGTTGCAAGTTTTACGTGGCTGCTACGGGCTTAAGCAAGAACCAATCTTACCTACGCATCAAAACCACAACGATAGTTTGTCAAGTTGGTGCTGTTTTAACCTTCGCAAGGACCGGGCGTAGCCACACTCGGTTCAACTAAAGTTGGAGAAACTATCACCCGCAAGCCACCTATGTGCAAAGCACGTCGGGAGAACCAGTCTCGCGTAAGCGTACGCGTAATGTTAGTCCGGGCCGCTTCGTCCAACAATACCGCCGAACCAAAGTATGACATGCTGGTAAGCAGTATGACTTATATCACCCACAACTCACTTGTGTTCTACTCGTGCATATAACATCAACATATAAAACCTAGGCTCGGATGCCACTGTTGGGGAACGTACTAATTTCAAAAAAAAATCCTACGCACACGCAAGATCTTGATGATGCATAGCAACGAGAGTGGAGAGCACGATCTACGTACCCTTGTAGATCGACAACGGAAGCGTTAGGTTGATGTAGTCGAACGTCTTCACGGACCGACCGATCAAGCACCGAAACTATGGCACCTCCGAGTTCTAGCACACGTTCAGCTCGATGACGATCCCCGGACTCCGATCCAGCAAAGTATCGGGGAAGAGTTCCGTCAGCACGACGGCGTGGTGACGATCTTGATGTACTAATGTCGCAGGGTTTCGCCTAAGCACCGCTACAATGTTATCGAGGACTATGGTGGAAGGGGGCACCGCACACGGCTAAGAATATGATCACGTGGATCAACTTGTGTCTCAAGGGGTGCCCCTTGCCTCCGTATATAAAGGCTCAAAGGGGGGTGCGGCCGGCCATGATAGGGCGCGCCAGGAGGAGTCCTACTCCCTCCGGGAGTAGGATTCCCCCCCTTTCCTAGTTGGAATAGGATTCGATAAGTGGGAAAGAGGAGAGAGAGAAGGAAGGGGGGCGCCGGCCCCCTCTCTCCTTGTCTTATTCGGACTAGGGGGGAGGGGCGCGCGGCCCAGACCTGGCCACCTCTCCTCTCTTCCACTAAGGCCCATTAAGGCCCATATACCTCCCGGGGAAGTTCCGGTAACCTCCCGGTAATCCGGTAAAATCCCGATTTCACCCGAAACACTTCCGATATCCAAATATAGGCTTCCAATATATCAATCTTTATGTCTCAACCAATTCGAGACTCCTCGTCATGTCCGTGATCAGATCCGGGACTCCGAACAAACTTCGGTACATCGAAATGCATAAACTCATAATATAACTGTCATCGAAACCTTAAGCGTACGGACCCTATGGGTTTGAGAACAATGTAGACATGACCGAGACACGTCTCCGGTCAATAACCAATAGCGGAACCTGGATGCTCATATTGGCTCCTACATATTCTACGAAGATCTTTTATCGGTCAGACCACATAACAACATACGTTGTTCCCTTTGTCATCGGTATGTTACTTGCCCGAGATTCGATCATCGGTATCCAATACCTAGTTCAATCTCGTTACCAGCAAGTCTCTTTACTCGTTCCGTAATCCATCATCCCGCAACTAACTCATTAGTCGCAATGCTTGCAAGGCTTATGTGATGTGCATTACCGAGAGGGCCCAGAGATACCTCTCCGACAATCGGAGTGACAAATCCTAATCTCGAAATACGCCAACCTAACATGTACCTTTGGAGACACCTATAGAGCACCTTTATAATCACCCAGTTACGTTGTGACGTTTGGTTGCACACAATGTGTTCCTCCGGTAAACGGGAGTTGCATAATCTCATAGTCATAGGAACATGTATAAGTCATGAAGAAAGCAATAGCAACATACTAAACGATCGGGTGCTAAGCTAATGGAATGGGTCATGTCAATCAGATCATTCACCTAATGATGTGATCCCGTTAATAAAATAACAACTCTTTGTCCATGGTTAGGAAACATAACCATCTTTGATTAACGAGCTAGTCAAGTAGAGGCATACTAGTGACATTCTGTTTGTCTATGTATTCACACATGTATTATGTTTCCGGTTAATACAATTTTAGCATGAATAATAAACATTTATCATGATATAAGGAACTAAATAATAACTTTATTATTGCCTCTAGGGCATATTTCCTTCAGTTTACATGTGTGCGCACTGCCACTGCTCGGCCTCTTCTCCTTGCGAGCTGCTACTACTCTTAGCTGCACCATGCCACTACTTCTACTCCTCATTGCTGTTTTTCTATTGTTGCTGCTGCTTAGAACTCCTGCTGGCCGCTGCCTCCCTGCCGCGCTTGTGCCCGCTTGCCGACGTCACTGCCCGCTCTTGCCTACGCTCCCCCCCGCCTACGCCATGGTGGCCCTTCCCCAGCCGCTCCCCTGTGACACGGGGCCACGCCCTGCGCGGTCTGGCCATGCGCCGCCTACTACCGTCGGCTGTTGCCACCAGTTGCTCGCAGCCGCCGGCGCGAAGGCTGCGCTAATCCCTGTGCCTCGTGCCGCCTCCCCACGGCTGCCCCTGCGCACGCCCCGCTGCCGCCCCTGCCGCCGGTGCCTGCAACCCGCCTCCGCCATGCCGCTGGCCGCCGCTCTGATTCCCCTTTCCCCCCGGCCATCGCCGAGGCCTCTCTGTACGTTCGCGCACAGCCAGAGGGGCTGGTTTGTGCCCCTGGCTAGTGGGGCCACCCCCCCCAAAAAAAGAAGGAAAAAAAGAAATAATTATTGGGATAGTTAATTAACATTAATACTCAATGACAATAGGCCCACCTAATTAGTTAGTTTAATTAGTGCTTTTAATTAGTTATGTACCTATGATAGCTGGGACCCACTGTCCAGTTTAACTAGTCAAAGTCATTAGTTGACTGTTGATTGGACAGTCAACTGGACCCCACTGTCAGCCTCATGCACACTCTGGTTGGGTACACTTTTGGTACCCATAGCCTTTTCGCTATTTAATTCGATTTATTAATTAAATCCAGGAATTCTAGAATATCGTTAAAACTTTAGTAAATCATATAAAATAAATCGTAAGTTAGATGAAAATACTTTATACATGAAAGTTACTTAGAAAAATCCAATGAATCTGAATATGTGGTCCGTTCATATGTCACATGCCCTAGCATACCGAACATGGAACCATCCCCTCTCTTTCATCTGTCCGAAATCCGTCGAACACCGGGAAATCATCCTCGGATATTTCCCCCCTCCGTCTGCAATGTGTAGACCTGCATTAGGTCACCCCTAGCGTAGCTTACTGCCATGTCGTACTTTTTGTTGCATTTGTATGCTTGCTATTTATTGTTTCTTCCCCCTCTTCTCTCCGGTAGACCCCGAGACCGATGCTGATGCCCTTGTGATTGACTACGTCGACAACAACACTTCTTCCTTTTCAACAGAGCTTCTTGGCAAGCAACCCCCCCTTGATCATTCCGATATCGCCCATTCCCTTCTCTCTTATGCTTGCATTATAATATGCTGCTACTCCTTTTATCCTATTTCTGTTGCATAGCCTGTTTATTGTAACCTGCTGATGTTACCTACCTACTTATCCTAAACTGTTTAGTATAGGTTGGGTAGAGACCAATCAGAGACCCCCACTTTGTCCCGACTGCCCCGCTGGATTACCAGAAGACCCAATCAACGGGATCGAAGAGCAGGCCCCGGCACCGCACATCACTTTCCCCTTATTTGCTAAACACTACTGGGTTACTATCGACTGCCGGGGGTGATACCTCATCAAAACTTCTTATGTTAACCTTGTAGGTTTCTTCATCGGTTATGGTCATCGAGGGTGATTCCTCCTTCTCCACTACCAATAGACTGTCGTGCAACTCCTCAAGAGTGGACCTCGAGGGTGATTCCTCCTTTGTTCACCTTGATGATAACATCAGGTGGAATGCCATCGAGGGTGATTCCTCAGGGTTCCCGTGGTGTTAGACACACGGTTACTATGGTTACTATGACTTTACACTGAACCATGTTACTAAATATGGGTCGGCCCCGAGGGGTACCTGCGCGAGCTTAATTGCGAGTGATGTGGAGTCGGGTTGTCCTGAAAGGTGCCCGCGAGATACTTACGAGGCATGGTCGGGCATTCCTAGCCGTTGCCGCAAGTCCCTGAGATGGGGCGATGGGGTCACATCGATCGTGAGTCTCTACTCGTTACTGCACGCTCCTAATCCACTATGATTTGGATATTTGATCCGAGGGGCCTCTGGCCTGATAGCACTAACCATCACATCGGCATAGTATGGGCATTCTGCGTTGTATGCATCAGCCGAAGCTTCACAGACATCATGCGACTGAGCGGTGGCGCCGGGTTGGACTGGAACGTCTCGCCTTGTATAAGGGAGGCTAGTTTTGCTCACCAGCCGCTGACGCAACATGTTGGAGTTCCCGGGGCGATGGCCCAAGACCCCTGGGGGCATAGGTTTAGTCAAGCGTGCTGACCTCTCTATTAAGCCTAGGTTGGGTTGCGGCGTATCGTTTGGCCGAGGCCGGGCATGACCCAGTAAAGTGTGTGTGGACGGAGTTAACCGAGCATGGTGGTTAAGTTGGTGCACCCCTGCAAGGAAGAAAACATCTATCGATAGCCTATCCTACGGTAACGGACACTCGGAGTTGTATCCCGATCGATACAACTAGAGCTGGATACTTGAGATGAGAAATGGATAATGTGTCTCTGGGATTGCTTTCTCACAGGGAGTCGAGGAAGGATCTCTAGGCGAGGTTGATGACACTACTACTACTTTACTTTATGCTAGTTTGCACTCTTCTAATGCTGCAAGACCACTGAAGATGCTAGTCTTCGATAAGACTAGGCTCTCCCCTCTATTCTGTCATTTCTGCAGCCCAGTCCAAATATACAGCCTTCCTTTGATAACGTTACATATGTAGTGTAGATCCTTGCTCGCTGAGTACTTCGGATGATTACTCACATTTGCTTTGCTTTCTCCCCCCCCCCATATTTGTTTGATGGAACCAGATGACGGAGCCCCTGAGACCGCTACCCCCGCCGAGGACTACTACCACTACCCCGAGGGTGCCTACTACAACGTGACAAATGTCGGCGACCAGGAGAAGTTAGGAGGCTCCCAGGCAGGAGGCCTTGCCTTTTCAATCGATGTTTCTTTTGTGCTAGCCTTCTTAAGGCAAACTTGTCTAACTTATGTGTGTACTCAGATATTGTTGCTTCCGCTGACTAGTTTGTATTCGAGCTGATGTATTAGAGCCCTCGAGGCCCCTTGCTTGTAATATAAAGCTCGTATTATTTTAATTTGTTTCTAGAGTTGTGTTGTGATATCTTCCTGTGAGTCCCCGATCTTGATCGTACACATTTGCATGTATGATTAGTGTACGATTAAATCGGGAGCGTCACAATAGGTCTAGTACACAGCATGGCATACTCAATAGAACCTATGACTGCGACATAGGGAAGGACCTTCATTCTCTCCCTATATTCTGCCATGGTCCGGTTTTGAGTCTAACTCAACTTCACACCTCGTTGCACAAGCAAGAACCCTTTCTTTGACTGATCCTTTTTGAACTTCATCAAAACTTTATCAAGGTATGTTCTTTGTGAAAGTCCAGTTAAGCGTCTTGATCTATCTTTATAGATCTTGATGCCCAATATATAAGCACCTTCACCGATTTCTTTCATTGAAAAATTCTTATTCAAGTATCCCTTTATGCTATCCAGAAATTATATATCATTTCCAATCAACAATATGTCATCCACATATAATATTAGAAATGCTACAGAGCTCCCACTCACTTTCTTATAAATATAGACTTCCCCGAAAGTCTGTATAAAACCATATGCTTTGATCACACTATCAAAGCATATATTTCAACTCCGAGATGCTTGCAACAGTCCATAAATGGATCTCTGGAGCTTGCACACTTTGTTAGCACCTTTAGGATCGACAAAACCTTCTGGTTGCATCATATACAACTCTTCTTTAAGAAATCAATTAAGGAATGCAATTTTGATGTCCATTTGCCAGATTTCATAATCATAAAATGCGGTAATTGCTAACATGATTCGGACAGACTTAGGCATCGCTACGGGTGAGAAAATCTCATCGTAGTCAACACCTTGAACTTGTCAAAAACCTTTTGCGACAAGTCGAGCTTTACAGATAGTAACACTACCATATGCGTCCATCTTTCTCTTGAAGATCCATTTATTCTCTATGGCTCGCCGATCATTGGGCATGTCAACCAAAGTCCACACTGTGTTCTCATACATGGATCCCATCTTAGATTTTCATGGCCTCAAGCCATTTCGTGGAATCTGGGCTCATCATCACTTCCTCATAGTTCATAGGTTTGTCATGGTCTAGTAACATGATTCCATAACATTATTACCACACCACATTGGTGCGGAACGTAATCTGGTTGACCTACGAGGTTCGGTAGTAACTTGATCTGAAGTTTCATGATCGTCATCATTAACTTCCTCACTAATTGGTGTAGGCATCACTGGAACTGATTTCTGTGATTAACTACTTTCTAATTCGGGAGAAGGCACAATTACCTCATCAAGTTCTACTTTCCTCCCACTCACTTTGTTCAAGAGAAACCCCTTCTCTAGAAAGGATCCATTCTTATCAACAAAGATCTTGCCTTCGAATCGATGATAGAAGGTATACCAACAATTTCTTTTGGGTATCCTATGAAGACGCACTTCTCCGATTTGGTTTCGAGCTTATCAGGCTGAAACCTTTTCACATAAGCATCGCAACCCCAAACTTTAAGAAACGACAACTTTGGTTTCTTGCCAAACCATAGTTCATACTGTGTCTTCTCAACGGATTTAGACGGTGCCCTATTGAACGTGAATGTAGTTGTGTCTAATGCATAACCCCAAAATGATAGTGGTAAATCGGTGAGAGACATCATAGATCACACCATATCTAATAAAGTACGGTTACGACATTCGGACACACCATTACGTTGTGGTGTTCCAATTGGCATGAGTTGCGAAACTATTCCACATTGTTTCAAATGAAGACCTAACTCACAACTCAAATATTCGCCTCTGCGACCAGACCATAGAAAATTTATTTTCTTGTTACGATGATTTTCCACTTCACTCTAAAATTCTTTGAACTTTTCAAATGTTTCAGGCTTATGTTTCGTTAAGTACGTATACCCATATCTGCTCAAATCATCTGTGAAGGTTCGAAAATAACGATACCCACCGTGAGCCTCAACACTCATCGGACCGCATACATTGGTATGTATTATTTCCAATAAGTCAGTGGCTAGCTCTATTGTTCCGGAGAACGGAGTCGTAGTCATCTTGCCCATGAGGCATGGTTCACAAGCATCAAATGATTCATAATCAAGTGATTCCAAAAGTCCATCCGCATGGAGTTTCTTCATGCGCTTTACACCAATATACCCTAAACAACAGTGCCACAAGTATGTTGAAATATCATTATGAACTTTGCATCTTTTGGCATCAATATTATGAATATGTGTATCACTATGATCGAGATTCAATGAACCATTTATATTAAGTGTATGACCATAGAAGGTTTTATTCATTTAAACAGAACAACAATTATTCTTTGACTTAAATGAATAACCGTAATAAACATGATCAAATCATATTCATGCTCAACACAAACACCAAATAACTTTTGTTTTAGGTTCAACACTAATCCCGAAGGTAAAAGGAGTGTGCGATGGTGATCTTATAAACCTTGGAATCATTTCCAACACACATCATCACCTTGCCCTTAACTAGTCTCTGTTCATTTTGCAACTCCTGTTTCGAGTTACCAATCTTAGCAACTGAACCGTTATCAAATACCCTGGGGTTACTATGAACACTAGTAAAGTACACATCAATAGCATGTATATCAAATATACTTTTTTCACTTTGCCATCCTTCTTATCCGCCAAGTATTTGGGGTAGTTCCACTTCCAGTGACCATTCCCTTTGTAGTAGAAGCACTCAGTTTCAGGCTTAGGTCTAGCTTTGGGCTTCTTCACGGGAGTGGCAACTTGCTTTCCATTCTTCTTTAAGTTCCCTTTCTTTCCCTTGCCATTTTACTTGAAACTAGTGGTCTTGTCAACCATCAACACTTGATGCTTTTTCTTGATTTCTACCTTCGCCGACTACAGCATCGCGAAGAGCTTGGGAATCGTTTCCGTTATCCCTTGCATATTATAGTTCGTCATGAAGTTCTAGTAACTTGGTGATAGTGACTAGAGAACTCTGTCAATCACTATCTTATCTAGAAGATTAACTCCCACTTGATTCAAGTGATTGTAGTACTCAGACATTCTGAGCACATGCTCACTAGCTGAGCTATTATCCTCCATCTTGTACGCAAAGTACTTTTCAAAAGTCGCATACCTCTTAACACGGGCATGAGTCTGAAATACCAATTTCAGTTCTTGGAACATCTCATATGCTCCATGGCATTCAAAATGTTTTTGAAGTCCCGGTTCTAAGACGTAAAGTATGGCGCACTAAACTATCAAGTAGTCATCATACCGAGCTTGTCAAACAATCATAACCTGTGCATCATCTCCTGCAACAGGTTTGTCACCTAGCAGTGCATCAAGGACATAATTATTCTATGCAGCAATGATGATAATCCTCATAGCATGGACCCAGTCCGCATCATTGCTACTATCATCTTTCAACTTAGTTTTCTCTTGGAACATATCAAAAATAAAACAGGGGAGCTATACGCGAGCTATTGATCTACAATATAGATATGCAAATACTATCAGGACTAAGTTCATGATAAATTAAGTTCAATTAATCATATTACTTAAGAACTCCCACTTAGATAGACATCCCTCGAGTCATCTAAATGATTACATGATCCAAATCAACTAAACCATGCCCGATCATCACGTGAGATGGAGTAGTCTTCAATGGTGAACATCTCTATGTCGATCATATCTACTATATGATTCACGTTCGACCTTTCGGTCTCTAGTGTTCCGAGGCCATGTCTGTACATGCTAGGCTCGTCAAGTTTAACCCGAGTATTCCGCACGTGCAAAACTCTCTTGCACCCGTTGTATGTGAACGTAGAGCTTATCATACCCGATCATCACGTTCTGTCTCGGCACGACGAACTGTAGCAACGGTGCATACTCAGGGAGAACCCTTATACCTTGAAATTTAGTGAGGGATCATCTTATAATGCAACCGCCTTACTAAGCAAAATAAGATGCATAAAGGATAAACATCACATGCAATCAAAATATGTGACATGATATGGCCATCATCTTGTGCCTTTGATCTCCATCTCCAAAGCATCGTCATGATCTCCATCATCACCGGCTTGACACCTTGATCTCCATCGCAGCGTTGTTATTGTCTCACCAACTATTGCTTCTACGACTATCGCTACCGCTTAGTGATAAAGTAAAGCAATTACATGGCAATTGCATTTCACACAATAAAGCAACAACCATAAGGCTCCTGCCAGTTGCCAATAACTTTTACAAAACATGATCATCTCATACAACAATTTATATCTCATGACGTCTTGACCATATCACATCACAACATGCCCTGCAAAAACAAGTTAGACATCCTCTACTTTGTTGGTGCAAGTTTTACATGGCTGCTACGGGCATCTAGTAAGAACCGTTCTTACCTACGCATCAAAACCACAATGATTTTTCGTCAAGTTTGTTGTTTTAACCTTCAACAAGGACCGGCCATAGTGAAACTTGATTCAACTAAAGTTGGAGGTATAGACACCCGCCAGCCACCTGTGTGCAAAGCACGTCAGTAGAACCAGTCTCATGAATGCGGTCATGTAATGTCGGTTCGGGCCGCTTCATCCAACAATACCGCCGAATCAAAGTAATACGTTGGTGGTAAGAAGTATGACTATTATCGCCCACAACTCTTTGTGTTCTACTCGTGCATATCATCTACGCATAGACCTGGCTCTGATGCCACTGTTAGGAAACGTAGCATGTAGTTTCAAAAACTTTCCTACGATCACGCAAGATCTATCTAGGAGAGGTGTAGCAACGAGAGGGGGAGAGTGTTTCCACGTACCCTCATAGACCGAAAGCAGAAGCATTAGGTTAACGCGGTTGATGTAGTCGAACGTCTTCGTGATCCAACCGATCAAGTACCGAACGTACGACACCTCCGAGTTCAGCACACGTTCAGCTCGATGACGTCCCTTGAACTCTTGATCCAGTAGAGGGTCGAGGGAGAGTTTCATCAGCACGATGGCGTGGTGACGGTGATGGTGACGTGATCCACGCAGGGCTTTGCCTAAGCACTATTACACTATGACCGGAGGAGTAAACTGTGGAGGGGGGCACTACACACGGCTAATAGAACAACTGATGTCCTTTGGGGTGCCCCCTGCCCCGTATATAAAGGAGGAGAGGGAGGAGGACGGCTATGGGGCGTGCCATAGGGGCAAAACCGACTTGGCCTCCCCCTTCCTTCTTCCGGAGGGGGAAAGGGGGAAGGAGAGGGAAGAGGAGAAGGAAAGGGGGGCGCGCCCCGTCCCCTAGTCCAATTCGGACTCCCCATGGGAGGGGGGCGCGGCCACCCCTTGTGTGCTGCCTCCCCTCTCTCCTATGGCCCATGCATGCCCATAACTTTCCCCGGGGGGTTCCGGTAACCTCCCGGTACTCCGAAAAATACCCAAATCTATCCGGAACCATTCCGGTGTCCGAATATCATCATACAATATATCAATCTTTACCTCTCAATCATTTCGAGACTCCTCGTCATGTCCGTGATCTCATTCGGGACTCCGAACAATCTCTGGTCCCCATAACACATAACTCATAATACAAATCGTCGCCGAACGTTAAGCATGTGGACCCTACGGGTTTGAGAACTATGTAGACATGACCGAGACACATCTCCGGTCAATAGCCAATAGCAGAACCTGGATGCTCATATTGGTTCCTACATATTCTACGAAGATCTTTATTGGTCAAACCGTAATGACAACATACATTATTCCCTTTGTCATCAGGATGTTACTTGCCCGAGATTCGATCGTCGGTATCATGGTACCTAGTTCAATCTCGTTACTGGCAAGTCTCTTTACTCATTTTGTAATGCATCATCCCGCAACTAACTCATTAGTAACATCGCTTGCAAGGCTTATAGTGATGTGCATTACCGAGAGGGCCCAGAGATACCTCTCCGATACTCGGAGTGACAAATCCTGATCTTGATCTATGCCAACCCAACAAGCACCTTCGGAGATACCTGTAGAGCATCTTTATAATCACGCAGTTATGTTGTGACGTTTGATAGCACACAAGGTATTCCTCCGATATCAAGGAGTTGCGAAATCTCATAGTCAAAGGAATATGTATAAGTCATGAAGAAAGCAATAGCAATAAAACTTAACGATCATTATGCTAAGCTAATGGATGGGTCTTATCCATCACATCATTCTTCTAATTATGTGATCTCATTAATTAAATGACAACACATGTCTATGGTTAGGAAACTTAACCATGTTTGATCAACGAGCTAGCCTAGTAGAGGCTTACTAGGGACACAGTATTTTGTCTATGTATCCACACATGTATCAAGTTTTCGGTTAATACAATTTATAGCATGAATAATAAACATTTATCATGATATAAGGAAATATAAATAAAAACTTTATTATTGCTTCAAGCTTGCCGGTGAAAAGAGGCTATTTGATATTAGCTCACAGGATGAATGGAGAACCCAAGCTTACGAAAATTCCAAACTATTCAAAGAAAAAGGTTAAAAGATGGCATGATAAAAGAGTCCAAAAGCGGGAATTCAAAGTTGGGGAATATGTTCTTTTACAAAACTTTCGTTTTAGATTATTTGCAGGAAAACTTCTTTCCAATTGGGAAGGACCATACATTATCGAAGAGGTTTATCGCTCTGGAGCTATCAAAATTAATAATGCCGAAGGTACTAACCCGAAGGTGGTCAATGGGCAAACAATTAAACACTATATCTCAGTTACGCCTATTAATGTTGAAAGCAATATTATTCAAACCATGACACCAGAGGAACACATAAAAGAAACCTTTAATAACACTCCAGAATCCTGAAAAAGAGGAGGTACGTGATACGGTAAGTAAACAGACTCCGAAAGTCCGCAAAAATGTTTTCTGTCAATTTTGGAATATTACAAAAATTAGGAAAATAAGGAGTAAATTACACAGAAGTACCACAATTGGGGCATTACATGCAGATTGGTACCATTTTTCATAATTTTTACATGTCAGTACCAAGTTTGGAGCTAGACGTTACAAAAAGGTCTAAATCGCGTATAAACACATATTGACAGTGTATCTGACCGACGGGGCCCGCCTGGCGGGTGCCTATGTGGCAGTTTTTTTGTGGAAAACACCCTAGCTTTATATGTAATCACATAAATGCTCATTATTTCACAGGAAAAAGGCTACTCAGAGCGTTTTTTTTCGTTCGCAAGTTTTCCACGGACTACTTTGAAACTTTCCTGCGAATTGAACAAATAAATAATAGAAACGAAAAATCATGTGGTAGGAGGATTCTAACATGCGACCTGTCATCGAATCGATGCGCGCGCTAGCCATTACGCCACAGCGTCGCTGTGGCAGTGTCCGAGGCGAAACATTTATTATACTAGCCCTCACACGCTGGGCCGGTGGCTGGGCCAAGCGAGGCCTACATTGTTTTTTTCGGTTTGTGCTTTACTAGCGCGCGTGCAGGGGCTCATTTGTTGGCATTTCCCGATCGGTGCCTTATGCACCTGATTCTTTGTTTTAACCACCTAGATAACCACACCTCTGTTGCTCAAAAAAAAAGAAAGATAACCACACCTCTTGTGTTCCGTTACACACTTGCTGCCTTTTTACTCTTCATTCTTTTTTTGTTTCTTATATTTATATTTATATTTTTTTTCGTTATTTAGATTCACGAGCTGTTTTTCAAAATCTAATAAGTTTTTTTCAAAACCAAGAACGTTGTTTCCAAATTGATGAACTCTTTTCAAAATTATGAATTTGTTTCAAAATTAATGAACTTTTTCTCAAATCAATGAAGTTTTTCACAGTCAGTGAATTTATCAAAATCATTGAAGTTATGATGAAAGTAGATGAACTTTTTTTAAAAACAATGAACTTTTCTCACAATAGATAATGTTTTTTTTTAATTTGATGAACTTCTATAAAATTTCTGATTTTTTTTCACGATGAACTAGTTTTGTAAATATTTAACCCCTTTTTGATTTCACAAATTTATTTTGAAATTATGAAAAAAACTGAGAGGTTTGTTCCTACCGGATAAACTGCACAACAAACGGGGAAAACTGCCGAGTGAGCGAGCGATCGAGCCAGTGAATCGAGCGGCCGAGCGAGCGAACGAACCCTGCAGGGTCGCGGCCTGCTCTTTGTGGGGTGCCTAGGTTTATTTTCATTTCATTTCTCTTAGTATGCTTTACTTTTGTTTTTGGGTATGCCTTATTTCAATGTTTTTGTTCCTTTCGTTTTCTTTATTTTTTCTTCTTCGTTTTTCATTCACCGGGTTAGTTTTTCTCCTTGGTTTTTAACATACTTAAAACATTTTTTAGATAGGCTTCAGTAATATTGTGAACATGTTTTCAAATGTGCATGAACATTTTTAATGTACGTTGAGCACTTTTTTTGCATATAGAGAACATGTTTTAATGGATGATGTACTTTTCTTCCCAAATGGTGAACATTGTTTTAATATAATGTACGTTTGGTAATATATGTTGAACATTTTTTTAATATACGTTGAACAATTTTCTTAAGATCTGATGGATATTTGACATAATGCGAGGTGAAATACATTTTGTTAACCTTTCAAGTACCTGCGCATTGAAGAAAATAGAATTAATACATGAGTAACTAAAATAAAAATGTGTATTGGACCTAAGTGAAGACACATAAATTTTGGGTCATGCGCAACCTCGCTAAGCCTAACTTCTGGCCCAACATTTCACACCACTTATAAAAAAGCGCTCGCCTCCTTTCGTTCGCAAGGTGGCCTTCTGCCGTCTTGGCTAGCGAGCGCGGCTTTAGAACTACGGGTCGCGGGTTCGAATCTTCCTGGCACGCGATTTTTGTTTCTGTTATTTATTTGTTCAATTCATCGGAAACTTTCAAACTAGTCTGTGGAAAACTTGCGAACGACAAAAATCGCTCTAAGTAGCCTTTTTCCCATGAAATAATGGGCATTTATGTGATTACATATAAAGCTAGGGTGTTTTCCGCAAAAAATCTGCCACATAGGCACCCGACGGGCGGGCCCTTCGGTCAGATACACTGTCAATATGTGTTTATACGCGATTTAGACCTTTTTGTAACGGTTAGCCCCAAACTTAATACTGACATGTAAAAATTACGAAAAACGGTACCAATCTGCATGTAATGCCCCAATTGTGGTACTTCCATGTAATTTACTCGAAAATAAGAAATATCTGCATGTAATGCCCCAATTGTGGTACTTCCATGTAATTTACTCGAAAATAAGAAATAACTAGGAAGGCAACCGAGGAGGGAACAAGACACCAGGGCGCCCCCAGGTGGGTTGTGCCCACCTCGGGTCCGTTTTTATCTCGTTTGCTTGTTTCCCAAGATAAAAAAAATCTTTATATACCCCCAGACATACTGACCATCATATTACAAAGAAATCCTCTGTTCTGGTTTCTTGCTGCTTTTCTGGGAGATCTGAAAATATGTCATCTCAAGATTCAGAGGGAGAGAGCTATGTCTCCAACTATGTTGTGGATCCAAAGATCTTTGGGGAAATTTATCTCTATCTATGGTCCAGCGAAGAAGAAGAAACCAATCCGGAGGATGCATCCCCAGATGAAGATGAAGATGAAGCCTCGCTACCTCAACCTGGAGATCTTCACGTGGAGCTCAAGAAGTCAAGCCTCCCGAGAAAAACTGAAACCCAAACTATCCCTTCTCGTTTTCTGCCGGATAGCAAGGCAACATTATGGAAAAATATATTAAGGCTTGAGGTAGAGAATGAGGATCTTAGGGAGGATAATTTCAGCCTCTGACGTAAGCTGGATAATAAGTGTGACAATGCGTCACCACCACCATCATCTTCCCCACCAAAGGAGACTTGAGTAACGGGTATGGGCACTCCACTTGGCTTATGCCAAGCTTGGGGGAGGTGCCCCGGTATCGTATCACCACCATTTTCCTTGCCTTTATCTATCTTAGTTTGATCTTTAATTATCTTTTGAACTAGTTGAATAAAAGTTCAGTTCAATCTAGTTTCGAGTGTTTGCTTAGTGATCTATCTATGTAATCGTGTGCGAGATATATAATAAAGAGTAGTTTGAGTTTGGTTTCTTTACCTTTTTGTTTCAATAAAAAGAAAAGGAAACAATGAAAAAGATCATATGCTAATCTTATGGTAAGTAATGACATCACATAAGGAAAAGTACAAGTGGTAAAAATTGTTGAAAGTTGGCAAACATAGCATTGGTCAACGATGCAACTCATGAAAGAATTAATAAGGGAAGAGAAGATTCACACGCAAATACGTTATCTTGGTCATCTTTTATGATTGTGAGCCCCCATTAATTATTATATTACAAAGTTGTTGACGTTGGACAAGGAAGACAATGTAATGATTTATGTTTGTTCATATTCACATCAAAGTTATATTATCATAGATCCTTTAACATGTGGTGCTTTCTCAATATCTTTGCTAGCCAAAAACTCCGCACTAAGTAGAGATGCTACTTGTGCATCCAAAAACCCCTAAACCCAAAATCTTATTTTGAGAGTCCACCATACCTACCTATGGATTGAGTAAGATCCTTCAAGTAAGTTGTCATCGGTGCAAAAAGGAAATAAAAATTGCTTATAAATATGTTGGATCATTTTGTCTAAGAGAAAATTGAGCATTCTACAAACTTGTGATGGCAAAGTAATATAAGCGACAGACTGCATAATAAAGGTTAATATCACAAGGGGCAATATAACATGACATTCTTTTGCACTAAGAGATTGGGCATACAAACCAAGAAGGGCATGAGAACCTCTGCTTCCCTCTGCGAAGGGTTTGTCCTTCACTTTTATGTATTTACTTGTATGCAAGAGTCAAAGTATTCTTCCCTATTCCTTTTTATTTTCTCTTTTTGCAAGCATCGTGTGGTGAGGAAAGATCTAGGCACATATATCCAGTTGGATATGAGTGAGCATGAGTTATTATTGTTGACATCACCCTTGAGGTGAGTACATTGGGAGGCAAAACTATAAGCCCCTATCTTTCTATGTGTCCGGTTGAAACTTTTTGCTCATGGGTATGCTGTGAGTGTTAGAATTCATAGAAGATTAAATTATGGTTGAGTATGTGGACTTGCCAAAAGGCTCCGATACGTGACCCTTCCTGAAAATATGATGAATTGTAATTGCAAAGTTGACTGAGAACATAATTTGTTGGGTTTCAATAGAGTTTATCCTTTTGCTTCGATGTTGTGATGAATTGTTACTTGTTCATGAGAAGTTATATGATAAAGCTATGTGATAAAGTTTTATGTTAAAATTCTTTGCTGTTATAATAATAAGCATGATGCTTCTATGTCCGTATTTTGTTTTTATCGACACCTCTCTGTCTAAGCATGTGGACATGTTTTTCGATCTTGGTTTTCGCTTGAGGACGAACGAGGTCTAAGCTTGTGGGAGTTGATACGTGCATTTTGCATAATAATTTCCTACTGTTATTTATAATGTTTTCATGCATAATAATGCTTTATGGAGTAATTCTAATGTTTTCTCTCATAATATACAAGGTTTACACAAAGAGGGAGAATGCCGGCAGCTAGAATTTTGGACCTGAAAAAGCTATGCCAGAGTTACCTATTCTGCACATCTCCAAATGAGCTAAAAATTTACAGAGAATTATTTTGGTATAAAAAATAATAGAGTAAATAACTACCGGAGGGGGGGCACCTGGTGAGCACAAGACACTAGGGCGCGTTAGGCCCCTAGGCGCGCCCTAGTGGGTTGTGCTCAACCCAGCCCACCTCTAGTGCCCATCTTCTGGTATATAGGTCATTTTGACCTGGAAAAAATAAGGAGATATCTTTCGGGACAGAGTGCCACCGTCTCAAGGCGGAACCTTGGCAGGATCACTTTTGCCCTCCAGCGGAGCGATTCCGCCAGGGGAACTTCCCTCCCGGAGGGGGAAATCGAAGCCATCGTCATCACCAACAATCCTCTCATCTTTGGGAGGCCAATCTCCATCAACATATTCAATAGCACAATCCTCTCAAATCCTAGTTCATCTCTTGTGTTTAATCTTTGTACTGAAACCTCAGATTGGTACCTGTGGGTGACTAGTAGTGTTGATTACATCTTGTAGTTGATTACTATATGGTTTGTTTGGTGGAAGATTATATGTTCAGATCCATTATGCTATTTAATACCCCACCGATCTTGAGAATGAATATCATTTGTGATTAGTTACTTTTGTCTTGAGGTCACGGGAGAAATCTTGTTGCATGTAATCATGTGAACTTGATATGTGTTCGATATTTTGATGACATGTATTTTGTGATTCCCTGGTGTCATGTGAACGTCGACTAGATGGCACTTCACAATATTTGGGCCTAAGGGAATGCATTGCGGAGTAGTTATTAGATGATGGGTTGCTAGAGTGATAGAAGCTGAAACCCTAGTTTATGCGCTACTTCGTAAGGGACCGATTTGAATCCAAATGTTTAATGCTATGGTTAGATTTTATGTTAATACTTTTCTCGTAGTTGCAGATTCTTACGAGGGGGTTAATCATAAGTGGGAGGTTTGTTCAAGTAAGAACAACACCCAAGCAAAGGTCCACCCACATATCAAATTATCAAAGTAGCGAACACGAATCAAACCAACATGATGAAAGTGACTAGATGAAATTTCCGTGTACCCTCAAGAATGTTTTGCTTATTATAAGAGACCATTTTGTCCTGTCCTTCGCCACAAAAGGATTGGGCTACCTTGCTGCACTTTATTTACCGTTACCGTTACTTGTCCGTTACCAATTATCTTGCTATCAAACTACCTATTACCGACAATTTCAGTGCTTGCAGAAAATACCTTCCTGAAAACCACTTGTCATTTCCTTCTGCTCCTTGTTGGGTTCGACACTCTTACTTATTGAAAGGATTGGGATTGATCCCCTATACTTGTGGGTTATCAAGGAGGCCCGTGGGGCCCACTAGGCACCAGGGCGTGTCATGGTGGGTAGTGGGGCCCACAGGTGGCTCCTCCACCGACTATCAGCTCTATAAAGACTCTAAACTCCCCAAAACACTAGGGGAGTCAACGAAACACAACTCTAGCTGCGGCAAGTTCCAAAACCATGAGATCCAATCTAGCGGCCTTTTCCAGCACTCTACTGGAGGGGTCAACGATCACGGAGGGGCTCTTCATCATCACCCTTGCCCCTCCGATGATGCGTGAGTAGTTCAGCACAGACCTACGGCTCCATAGCTAGATGTCTTCTTCTCCCTTTTTGATGTTAAATACAATGTTCTCGTCGATGTTCTTGGACATCTATTTGATGTAATGACTTTTTGCGGTGTGTTTGTTGGGATCCGATAATTGTGAGTCTATGAATAGTTCTATCCATGAATATTATTTGAGTCTTTGTTGAACTCTCTTATGGATGATTGTTATAGCCTCGTATTTCTTCTCTGAAACTTTGGTTTGGTTTGGCCAACTTGATTGATTTTTCTTGCCATGGGAAGAGGTGCTTTGTGATGGGTTTGATCTTGCGGTGCTCAATCTTAGTGACAGAAGGACACATGGCATGCATGTATCATTGCTATTAAGGACAAAAGACAGGGTCTATTCCTACATGAATAGATCTTGTCTACATCATGTCATCGTTCTTATTGCATTACTCCATTTTTTCATGAACTTAATACACTAGAAGCATGCTGAATAGCGGTCGATGTGTGGAGTAATAGTAGTAGATGCAGGCAGGAGTCGGTCTACTAATCTTGGACGTGATGCCTATATACATGATCATTGCCTTGGATATCGTCATAATTATTTGCTCTTCTATCAATTGCCCAACAATAATTTGTTTACCCATCGTATGCTATTTACTCGAGAGAAGCCTCTAGTGAAATCTACGGCCCACGGGTCTGTTTCCTATCATATCATTTTCAGATCTATTAATCCCAAAATAAAAATACTTTGCTGCACTTTTTCTTTATTTATTTTATTTTGTGTTTTTTCTATATCTATTTATCCAATCTCATACAACTTAATATATCTCAATACCAAGGAGGGATTGACAACCCCTCTTACGCGTTTGGTTGCAAGTTTTTGTGTTTTATGTGCAGGTGTTGTTTACATAGTGTTGCTTGGTTCTCCTGCTGGATTGATAACCTTGGTTACATAACTGAGGGCAATACTTACCATTGTTGTGCTGCATCATCCTCTCCTCTTCTGGGAATAACCAATGTAGATACAAGCGATCAGGAAGAATTTCTGGCGCCGTTGCCGCGGAGACATCATCAACATCTATCAGGTTCCTACGCACAAACTCTCATCTCCTTGCAATTATTTTATTTCCCATTTGCCTCTCGTTTTCATCTCCTCCACTTCTAAAAAGGTTTTACAAAAATACAAAAGTATTTTTCATTTGCCTTTTTGCTTGTTTGCTATCGTTTCTTGTGTTGCCATGTGCCTTCTATTTCCTTGCATCTCCGCTTGCTAAAAATCTATTGATACGAATCCTCATCCACTTGCTAATCTTTTAAAAAGACCAAATCGTGATGAACCAATTGCTAGTGAGTTGAGTGCACTTGATTATCTCTATAAAGTTTTACTTGAAAATCATGAATCTAAAAATTGTGATGAAGTATTAAACGCAAAAATTTATAAGTTGATTCATGATAACTCCTTATGAAAACATGATTGCAATGATGTTATTATAAATTCTATTAATTTCAATTATGTTAATAATATGCAAAACTAAAAGCTTGGGGATAATAATTTTGTTATGTCTACTACTTATTGCAATGATCATGATTAGGGTGATAATGTTTCTTATGATCTTGAAAATTTATTTAAGCCACATGATGAATATGTCAATGATAATAATATTTGCAATAATATTGAAAGTGGGTTTGTAAGAGTGTCAACTCTAGGTAAAAATAATCCCACATATTTGGAGAGTGTTCAATCCCATGAAATTATTGATGAAAGTGGGTTTGGAGAAGTCATGACTTTAGTTGATGTTAATCCCACTATCTTGGAAGACTATAATTTTTTTATGCATGTGGATCATTAAGAGAAAATTTTATATGATAGCTATATTGTTGAATTTTATTATGATCCTACATGTAATTATTATGAGCAAGGAAAATATGGTTGTAGAAATTTTCATGTTACTAAATTAACTTTCATTATGTTGAGATTGTCAATGTTTTATTCCTCCCCTTGGCATGTGCTAGATAATTCTTGTCTTGATAATTATTTTACATATAAAATTTCTATGCATAGGAAGTATGTTAAACTTAAATGTGTTTGTAAGATGTTTTATGATGCTCTTTATGTGCTTCAATTCTTATCTTTTATGTGAGCATCATTGAAAGTTCAAAGCCTATCTTAATGGCTATAAAGAAAGAGCTTGTTGGGAGACAACCCAATAGTTTTATTTTCCGTTTCTACATAAATATGCAATTATGCTACTGTTATGATTGTGTTTTTATGTTTTAATTAGTGTTTGTGCCAAGTAAAGCCTTTAGGATCATGTTGAATGATAGTTGATTTGATCTTGTTAGAAAACAAAAACATTTGCGCCCAGTAGCAGAATTGTTAAAAATCACAGAATCGTGCTAATTTTTTACACAAGATTGATATACAAATTGCCTACGTTGTCCTAATTTTTTAGAATTTTGGAGTAACAAAAGTATGGTCAAAGTCCAGATTACTATAGACGGTTCTGTTTTCGTTGTATTGTGTGCTTGTTTTGATGAATCGATGGATTGTATCGGGGGGTATAAGCCATGGTAAAGTTAGAATATAGTACGTATAATGCAATAATAAAATATTAATGGGTTTGCAGCAGTACTTAAAGTGGTTATTTTCCTTATTATACTAACGGATCTCATGAAGGTTTTTGTTAAGTTTTGTGTGATTGAAGTTTTGATGTTTTGGGTGAGATCACGACGGATGAAGGAATAAGGAGTGAAAAGAGCCTAAGCTTTAGATTCCCATGGCACACCAAGGTAATATTCAAGGAGAACCAAGGAACTAATCTTGGGGATGCCCCGTAAGGCATCCCCTCTTCCTTCCAACAACCATCGGTAATTTTACTTGGAGCTATATTTTTATTCATCACATATCATGAGTTTTGCTTGGAGCGTCTTGTATTATATGAGTCTTTGCTAGTTTTGCTTTTTAGTTTGTCACAATCAACCTTGCTGGACATGTCTATTTGAGAGAGCCATAATGATGCCATGATTGTTAGAATTGCTCTATGTGCTTCATTTAATTTTTTTGAGCTATGGAATTGCTCTGGTGTTTCACTTGTATCTTTTTGAGCATGGTGGTTGTTTAATTTTTGAAGAAATGCGCTCATGCTTCACTTATATTATTTTTAGAGATGAAAATTTTGAAGAAATATTTATGCTCTTGTTCTTCACTTAAATTTGTTTGAGAGCTTGTTTTAAGTAATGTTAATATATGAAACTAGTCCCAAAGTGATAGATATTCAAGAGGGATAATAAAAACTATCATGAAGAGAATTGGATATTAAAACTTGATTCATTGCAATAGTTTTGCGATATAGAGATAGTAATATGTGAGTCATGTTGGTGAGTAATTATGCTCTGGAAAGAATATTGGTGTTAAGGTCTGTGATTCCCTATGCAAGCACGAAAGTCAATAGTTATGCAATGAAGTTACATCCTACTTATGGTGCATTATTTGGTGTTAGTTTTGTTTAATACTTGTTTATGATCGTTTTTATTTCTTGGTTAGTTGCTTGATGACCCACAAGTATAGGGGATCTATCATAATCCTTTCGATAAGCAAGAGTGTCAAGCCCAACGAGGAGTACAAGGAAATGACAAGCGGTATCAGCAAGGTATTCTCTGCAAGCACTGAAATTATTGGTAACAAATAGTTTTGTGATAAGATAATTCGTAACGGGTAACAAGTAACAAGTGTAACTAAGGTGCAGCAAGGCGACCCAATCCTTTTTTTTAGCAAAGGACAAGCCTGGACGAACTCTTATATAAAGCAAAGCGCTCCCGAGGACACATGGGAATTATTGTCAAGCTAGTTTTCATCATGCTCATATGATTCGCGTTCATTACTTTGATAATTTGAAATGTGGGTGGACCGGTGCTTGGGTTCTGTCCTTACTAGGAAAAGCCTCCTACTTATGATTAATTCCTCCCGCAAGCATCCGCAACTACGAAATAAGAATTAAGATAAATCTAACCATAGCATGAAACATATGGATCCAAATCAGCCCCTTACGAGGCAACGCGTAAACTAGGGTTTAAGCTTCTGCCACTCTAGCCACACATCATCTACTTATTACTTCCCAATTCCTTCCCCTAGGCCCAAATCATGGTGAAGTGTCATGTAGTCGACGTTCACATAACACCACTAGAGGAAACACAACGTACATCTCATCAAAATATCGAACGAATACCAAATTTACATGATTACTTATAACAAGACTTCTCTCATGTCCCCAGGAACAAACATAACTACTCACAAAGCATACTCATGTTCAAAATCATAGGGTTCATAAATATCATTAAGGATCTAAACATATGATCTTCCACTGAATAATCAAGTAGCATCAACTACAAGGAGTAATCAACACTACTAGCAACCCACAGGTACCAATTTGAGGTTTTGAGACAAAGATCGGATACAAGAGATGAACTAGGGTTTGAAGGAGATGGTGCTGGTGAAGATGTTGATGGAGATTAACCCCCTCTTGATGAGAGGATCGTTGGTGGCGATGATGGCTTCGATTTCCCCCTCCCGGAGGGAAGTTTCCCCGGCAGAACAGCTCCGCGGAGCCCTAGTGTAACATCCCAATTTTCAATTTGGATGTTATACATAGGTCATCATATGCATATTATATTTTTATTTGCATTTTGGTTGTGATCCTAAAAATCTTAAGAAACTCAAGGACCCAAGGAGAGAGTTGAAGTTTCACAAATTTTCCTATTTGAATTTATTTTCAAATTTGAAAAGAGCATCAATTTGGTTTTAATATTTTTCTCTCCAATTATTTCCAAAAAATAAAAATAAAAGAGAGAGAAGATAAAATGACTTCTTCAATAAGGGAGAAATATTGGAGAAGAAATTTTAAAATCGAATTAATATTTTATTTGCATTTTATTTGAATTAGGAAAATATGCATTTTTGAAAATTGCATTTTTAGGCCAGAAAAATGCTCACTTTGTTCTAAATATTAGATTTAGACTGTGAAAATTGTTTCTGGTATTTTTTAGAATTTTTTATATTTTATTAGGTTTTTTCCTTTCTAGCGAAATTTATTTTTTAAAAAAATTTCGTCCCCTGACTTGGCCGAAGGCCCAGCCGAGCCAGGCCGGCCCACCTCGCCCCACCGCCTTCCTCCTCCCGGGAGGAGTCCCGCACGCTGCCGCCGCTCGGGGAGTCCAAGCCGGACTGCCGTCGTTGCCACCCCCTCCTCCAAGGCAGCCCCCCTCGGGCCTTTAAAAGGTGACCTCCCTGCCGCCTCCACCTCACCCCGCCTCCTCGTCGCCGCAGACACGCGTCGCCGCCGCCCGTCGCTCCTGCCGAGCACCGCCGCCCCGCCGACCGCCGGAGCCGCCGGATTCCGCCGCCGCCGTTGACCCCGTCGCCGTTGTTAACCAGTAAAAGATCGATCGTTTTTTTCAGTTTCCTTGGTTTTCTCCCGGTTTATTTTTAGGGTTAGGGTTTTTTTCTCAGTTTTTATGATCAGATCTAATTAGCAGACATTCGTCCGTTAATCCGCGGTAGCGAACGTTTTCGTTCGTTAGGGTTTCATAGCGAACGTTCGATCGTTAGGTTTTTTTGGCTAGGGACCTATCCACGAATACTTCTATCATAGATTAGTCCCTAATCTTCAAACCCTCGCTACTTTTTACTCGTTTGTCCAAATCCAGTGAAACCAACGCCAAAATCTTCGTCTTGTTCCCCTCTTTCCAGATAATCAACTTGTACATGGTTTCGACAAATTAAAATTTGGTTTCAAGCACATTTGTTTTCAAACTTCTTTTGATCGTAGTTTGAGTTTTGTAGCTCCGATTTGATTGATTCTTCTTACAAATCGAAGCTCCTCAGTTGAACTTTTAGTTTGGATCTTTTCTATTGATTTTTACCCTTGCATGTTATTCTTGAGTGCTTATGTATTCTATTGTTTGTCCATGATATAGTTTTCGGAGTGCGAAGCGTGCTACTACGAGTCACTAGGGTTTTCAGATCGTCAGCAAGGCAAGTAACACTTTGATCATATTCCTTATTACCCAGTTTTTATGCATTAGTTTCAATCCTCAAAGATGCATGAGTAGGTTTGATAACATGTGGGTATTGGGAAGTAGTTGATGAGGTAGGAACCTATTGTCTTTATTTCAAACCTTGGGAGTTACTTCTACGTTATGCTTATTCCGCTATGATATGCTTGTATACGTGGTTTGGTTTGAGTGATCCATGATAGATGTGAGAGTTTTAATTAATGTTAACTTAAGGTGGCTACTTTAATACACATCTAGGTGGATTGGTTGAGGCACCCTGGAGAACCCAGTGGTTGTCTGGGCACCTGGAGTAATCCACTGTTGTCCTGGGATATCCCGGAGTACCCGTGTGATCATCCTATGGTTTTCCACCCAGGCTCAAAGGGATCATAAAACTATTCATGCTAGAAACTTCTGTGTGTAGCCACAAGCCATTATGGGCTCTGGCATAGTTGAGTAAGTTGTGGGAATCCTTTCCATGATGGGCTAGCAGATGTAGGGGATTGTAGGTGTACCGGCCTCTCTATTGGTTAAGGGGACCTCTCTGGAAAGACTGTGTCTTGGTCATCCATTTCTCAAACATTATGCAGTGCAAGAAATACAACGGAGGAGATCGAGTCTTGTGGGGAAAAGTGCGCAAACCTCTCCAGAGTGTATAAACTAATCATGGTTAGCCGTGTCCCCAGTTATGGACATCTTGAGTATCTGGTACTTGAATTATTGATTTGATCTCATCACTTTACTTAATTAATTTGTTGGGTTGATAATTATTATTTTTGGGATTTAGTTGGAAGAACCTTCTCAATGTTTTCAACAAACTTGTAGTTAAATAAAATATATTCCTTTGTTGTAGGGAAAAACTAGCTTTATGCAAAAAATAACCATAGAGCCTCCACCAGCCAAATATGCATATAGTTATAGTTGTTACTTGTTCATTACTCTAGAGTGTTATCTTGTCGGCATATTCCATGTGCTGACCTACACAGGCTGCAACGTATTATGGTGTAGAGTTTTCAGACAAAGAGTAAGGTGCACTAGGTCGTTGTCGTGCACTCAGCTATGCCGTTGGAGTTGATGGACCCATTTACCTTCGAAGCTTCCATAGTTATATTATTTAGATGGCCTTCGGCCATATTATTGTAATAAGTACTCTCTGAGATATTCGATGTAATAAGTGTGTGATTGCACTCTGTTATAAATCCTCAAGTACTATGTGTGTGTCAACATTACTGATCCAGGGATGACACTTATGCATAGAGGTTTGACCGTTTGAGGTCGGATCGCTACAAGTTGGTATCAGAGCACACGCTGACTGTAGGACGCGACCACTAAGATAAGCCATATGACCTATTCTCTACTCATTTCTGTCTCTTCTCCACTTTCCACTCTATAGATGGTGGACCCAAGGAACAAGTTTCTCAACCGGATGAAGACACCCCTTTCCGACGACACTTGAAGGAGGCCACTAAGTACCTGAGCATCGGAATACCAAGTTTCACCGGGACCTACACCGCCACTCTACCAGAAGAAGAGCGCTGGTAAATTCGAGTACATGTTCCAGGAAGGACATTCACACTAGTTACTGAGCCCATAGAGTTTTCCTTTGATGCACTAACCTAGAGTCTAGGAAAGAGCATGGTAGCCCACATCGCCATGGGACGCATCAGCGAAGTATACGACAAGGATCTTAAGGACACCATCTACCAGATATGTGTGCACCGAGATGAGCAATGGGAGATGATTTGCACCAGGAGGGATAAATCCATTGCAGCCTACACCCAAGAGTTAAACCAACACATTCGTCGTCAGGAGAACCAGATGTGCGCCAACATGCTAGACATGAAGAAGGTGATGACCAGGAACATGGAGCTAGAAGAGGAACTCAAGTCTACACGCGATGGATATGAAGAGGAAATTTCAGTACTACTAGAAAAGAATGAAGACCTGAAGAAGAAGCCAGGAATATTCACGGGAGATCCCACACCTAGAGAGGACAACCACCCCGAGGACTACATCATCGTCGAAGACACTGACTCCGACCCCGACAGTATTGATGATTATGAAGACAAAGCTGGAGCAGATATCATGGAGTCTTCCTCCGATCAAAATTTCTAGTCGACCACCATACTATCAGTAGCATTCCCCCATGTATATAGTAGTAGTCCGAGTATTTTGTAACGGTAGTTAGATCATTTGTATGCCCTTGTTTGAAATTGAGTGGTGTTATATGAATGTGTTTGTCTCATGTGCATATGGGTAGTGATTTCTCTCTAGACCTCACTCTATTCTAATCTCTCCCCTCTAAACCTATCAGATGCCTCTGAGAAGTGACCCCGGATTTGTCTTCCCACCGGATCTCACTTAGTTGATCCAACAGCAGAATGCCTTGATGCAGCTACTAGTCTAGAACCAAGGCAACAACAATAACAACAACAACGACAACAACAACCCACCGCCGGCACCTCCAATGGACAACTTAGCCCGTTTTCTGAGGTTGAATCCGCCAATGTTTTACAGTAGCACTGAGCCAATTGTTGCTGATGACTGGCTCTGCAGGATTGGAAGGGATCTGACCACCGCAGGTTGCACATATGATGAGAAGGTGCGCTTTGCCGCACATCAATTGGATGGACCCGCAGCCTCATGGTGGGAGAATTACATAGCCACTTTTCCCATAGCCAATGTCACATGGGATCAGTTTCAGTAAGCTTTCTGCACAGCCCATGTCTCAAACGGAGCTACGATTATGAAGAAGCATGAGTTTTGCAACTTACTCCAGGGAAATCGTACTGTGGGTCAGTACGTGGATGAGTTTAGTAAGTTAGCTTGCTATGCCCCAGATGATGTGGCCACAGATGCCGTGAAGTAGGAGAAGTTTATGGAAGGGCTGAGTGATGAGCTCAGTATGCAGTTGATTGTGGCAACATTTGCTAACTTCCAGGAGTTGGTAGATAGGGCCCTTATGATCTAAGGCAAACAACAATAGACAGAGAGCCGCAAAAGGAAGTATGGACAGGGGAAATACAATTTTGTAGCCCAACAGAAGCCTGGTTTTACCCCGAACTCGGGTGGACATACCCATCATAACCGTGGAGGCCATACCCTCAATCACTACAAAAAAATACACTTCCATGATGATACGTGTTTGTCACAGTAGGTCATGTTTTCTGTCATGCATGTACATCCATGACGATTTTATGACGGAATCAAGATAGTCATACCTATGTTGTCGTGGAAGTGTTCCATGACATTACCAAAATTATCATCACGGAAGTGTCCACTTCCATGACAATAAATCGCGCGTCATAGAAGTTCTTTCGTCAATTGTGACCGACACGTGGCATCCACCGTAATTGCTCGTTGTTAAGCTATCGGGTCTGTTTTTGGATCCGATAACCTGTTAACAGCCCGGACCAATGGTGATTTTCCATGTGTAAAATTCTCATTGGCCGGAGGAAACATGTGTCTGCTCCTCGGTGGGCCAGATGTCGCCCGTCCATTGGAGCAGACATGCCTATGATACGTCGACATGTGGCAGGGCCCAACAGAGGCCCAAATAGGCTGAATGGGCTAGCCCAGCTAAAGGCCCACAAGATTTTGTGGACCATAATGGGCCGGCCTAACTAAAGGCCCACAAAATTTTCGTGGACCATAATGGGCCGGCCTAACTAAAGGCCCACAACATTTTGCGGACCATAATGGGCCGACCCAGCTAAAGGCCCCCAAGATTTTGCCGACCATAATGGGTCGGCCCAGCTTATGGCCCACAAGATTTTGAGGACACTAGTGGGCCAACCCATTCACGGGCTGCCATATTTTGGGCCCAATGCCGCCCATATCTGATCCGGTCCATTAACAGCCTGCCATGTTCTGGGCCTAATAAAGGCCCATCTGAGATCCGGCCGGTTAAAAGCCTACCACGTTATGTGCCAAATTACGACTCAGATAAGATCCGACCCTTTTAGAAGCTTTGGGCCAAATTATGGCGCATATCAGATTCAGTCCGTCAACTGGACGCTATACTTTTGGGCCCACTTGCTAAAGGCCCATTTAGTAATTCGGCCTGATATTAGTTTCGGCCTATTAAAGGCCCGTTTAACATTTTGGCCCTATATTTATTTCAGCCTGTTAAAAGCCCATCATGGAGTTGGGCCTAACTACGGCCTTGTTTGCATCCGGCCTGCTCACAGCCGATAATCTGATTGGGCTAAACAAGGACCGAGACAATTTTGGCATGTTAACGGCCGTGATGTGATCGGCACAATCATGGGCCGGGGTCTATTTCGGCCTGCTGCCGGCCCGTGAGCTGTTCGGCATGTTTCAGGCCCAACCTAGTTTTCAGTCTCCTAAAAGCCATTTCAGTTTTCTTGTGAAAATAGGGCCGGCGGTTTACTCGGCCTATTAAAGGCCCGAATCTACTTGTGGGCCAGTTTACATTTAGGCCCATTAACGGACCAAGATGACTGGGCCCATGATGCGGATCATACATAGTGATTTGCATGACGGCCCGATTATGTACCGTAATTTTATGGTTTGGTTGGTTTACTGTAAAGACAGGATATATATATATATATATATACAGTAAAATAACTGCAGCATCGTGAATAAGAAAAAACCTAGACTATAAAATAAAGAAATTACGGCATATTACATCCACCGGGCATCAAAGTCCGCCATGATGATAATAAAGCACAAGAAGACAGTAGATTACATACACTGGGCATCAAAGATCGCTACCAGTGCAAATAAACACGCCGACAAAATAATATACAAAACCATCAGCAGTTCAATAAAGTTCAAGAAAGGTTATCCCTGCTCGGGAGCTACAGCGCAAGCAGCTGAGCAATCTGATGAGACTGCGCTTGTATGACACTTATATCCTCCTCACTCTAAAAGATAAACAAGCAGACAAATGACAGGTTTTGCACATATAAGTATGAGTGCTGACAATTCATCGCATTTCTTACTGACGAATAAAGTGACACATTTTAAAATAGCATTAACACAATATGGTATTGTTCAGGTCAAGACATGGCAGGAAATGACATTGTGAAGGAGTTGGCAGCTTCACGACACCACTGGATTACAGATCAAGAACTCATAAGTATCAATGGTTAGTGTGCTGTCAATTTATCCCATTTCAGATTGGCAAATAAAGAGACGGTTCAAATAATACTAGAATGATATGACATTGTTCATAGTTAAGACACTTCAGAATATGACATTGTGCTGTAGTGGGTAGGTTCACCACACCACTGAATTACGGATCAAGAATAGAAGCATACATGCAGTGCAAAAGAGGATCACTTGCTCTGTATAGTTTAATTTACATGGTATGAAGAAGGAACTTGGTTGTACAACTGAAAACTTAAATTGAGAAGGACAAACTTTTGTTTATGAACTACATAATAAACTTTAAACATGCAATTTGTTGCAAACACCAAAAATAAAGAGCTGCTGCAGTCATGCCTAACCAAATATACACAACAAAGTTTGAAGGCTTGAGAAGGACAAACTTACATTATCGGTGAAGACGGGCTCTATAAAGCCCTTGTCCATGCTGATGGGGGGGGGAATTCAAGAAGTTTACCACAGAATCTTCTTCATAAGCATTGACTTTATTCTACATTTTGTTAAGAGTAAATATAGATGTGATAATATAAGAAAAATGGAGAATATTTAAGATAAGATGAAGAGTGATGCTACATAACCAAGTAGCTATAAATGTAAGTACAACAATACATGCAAAAGTTACAGCCAAGAGTAATGCAGAACTAAACTTCTTCAGTACCATCGGTGTTATCCAACCTTATGGTAAGAGTAAATATAGATCTGATGTGTAGAAAATGGAGGGCAAAGGAAAATAAGCTACAGGGTGATGGTACATGTACACCTAGCTGTCAATATAAGTACACTGATAAAGGGCAGCAGGTACTTACAAGAACAATGCAGAGCTAAAAAATTTCATTGGCATTGGATATATTCTACACTAATGTAACCATTCATACAGATCAGATAATTTGGAGCGAACAATTGATAAGCAAGCTATCATGCATACTGCTGTCACATAATGAACCAGGTATGTATGCAAGTATAGTGATACATGACAATAGGTACTAACAAGAGCAATGTAGCGGCCATCATATTTGCGATATCCTGCCGTCCTTTTCAAACCGGAATTCTTCTTCGAGCAGATTTCCTGCAAAAAAGATTCATAAGGCACATGCGGAAAAGTAGAAGTTCAAATTGTCATGTGATATCATAGACAGTACCTCATCCTGGGAACGAGACCAGTGCATAACAAGGTTTTTCCAGTCAATGTATTCTAAATTTAGCACAAGAAACTTCACCGGTAATTCATTTATAGACTTGCCATCAAAGTGTGATTTCCTCAGGTAACATCGATACTGCTGCAATGCTTCCTTGAAAAGTGCAAGCAAGCTTTGCTCGTCATGACTATCCAGATTGACCCTCACCTACTTACAACAATGTAATGTAAATCGTTGATGTGTTCAATCAGCAGAAAACAAGAAAATAATCACCATGAATAATAGCACTTACACGTAAGTGGGACAGGAAGATGTGAAAATGGTGTTTGTCTTCACTATAATCTTCCCATGATGGGAATATATGCACGTAGTCCCTAACAACATTGAAAGCATTGTCTTTTAAACTGGGAATAACTGGAATGGGGCTCCAATCTGCAAGAATTGGCCGTCTCTGCAGTTGGGATAGGTCTTCGGCCGGTCGACTTGCTGTACTTTTTGCTGGAGTGGGATTTTTCTGTGGTACGGCTGGTGCTGTGGCAACTGAAATCGGCATACCTTTTGCTGGAGTGCAGGTCCTGTGTGGTGGGGCTAGTGGTGTGGCCAGTGAAGTATGGGTATAGTCTGCTGGAGTCGGTCCTATGTTTTGTGTCACTGGTTGTAGAGCCAATATAAGTGGGGTGCTGTCTGATTTCTTCGGCACCACCACATTTTTAAAGGACTTTGCTGGTGCTCCTTCAGGTTCGGCAATCACGCTCTTCCTTTCTGATGTCTTATGCACAAGAACAACATTTGAGTGGAAAAACATGGTATGATGACAGATGGAATATGTATTGATAATGGATGGGCATGGCATCTTGACATATATGATGAGTAAACTAAGCAAATGGCGGTACTACAAAGTAGAAGAAATGCAAGACAACTTATGCAAGATACGCACAATCAATAAAACCTTGCAAATTAGAACAGGCACCTTGATGGGTCAACAGGACAGGCCATCTGCCTTTGACTCCTAGAGGACAGAATAGTCATTAGGATCATATTCTGAACAAGAATCTATAGGTGGGGAGCGTATGAGTTTCATTGCATCCAGAATGGCACTCAATACCTTGGTGCCAATTTTGTAAGTTGTAGCAGCGTTCCACAATATTCTTCTGATGCGTGGATTCTGATATTCACTGTGATTATGTATAATATCTGAGAAGCATGAAAATATAAATAGTAGTGAGATTATCTTTGTAATGCAGAGGATATTCTAATATAGGAGCGCCCCTGTAATCCCTTGTGTGCTATCACTGGATTCTGATGAGAGAGCTCATGTGTGGTGTAATATGGTGCGTGCATTAATATAATCTGGCACAAGTACACAAAAAATAGGCTCCAGAAGTAAGGATAGTTGGAAGATGATAGGTTCATAATATACTGTATAGAGAGTTTATTGCCAAACCATGATAACAAGAGCACACAACAACTAGGCAGATCGTAGTGTACATAAAAGGGGTACACCATAACCAGGATATATAATTCGGGAAAGTAGAACTGGCTGGAAATTACGGTGTTGTATTGCCCCTACTAATTGAAAGCCTATCGATCACATACATGCCAGCTCTATCAGCTGTTGACTGTAGATGTCCCTGCTCCCCTTCCTGACAAGGAACATACTGTGCTTCCCATACAGAACACCGCACGGGCCGCCGGCCGAACCACCGGCCCCCACCTCCTGTGTTCCTCCACCCCCGCCACCCCCAGCCCTGCTGTCGAATGTGGGGTTCCGGCAAACCCTTAAGGTTCGAACACTTGGGTGCGCACGATGTCTTTCCCTCCTACCGATCTACGCCCTAGCTCGCTAAGATCTCGCGGACGATCTCGGCGAACTTGCAACAGAGAAAGGCACATGATTTATACTAGTTCGAGCAACCGTTGTGGTGTAACACCCTACTCCAGTGTGGTGGTGGATTGCCTCTTGGGCTGATGATGAACAATACAAGGGGAAGAACAACCTCCTGAAGTTGAGGTGTTCTTGTGCGTGGCTAACTTGTATGGGTGAGAGAGTGATCTAAGATGCCGTCTCCTCGCCCCCCTTTTTTATGGTGGTGGCTAGCCCTACTTATAGAGGCCTTGGTCCTCTTCCCAAATATTGAGCGGGAAGGGAGACAACAACGGCAGGCTAATTTGAAGGGGGACAACTAGTACAAGCTATCCTGACAAAAGGTGGTCTGCGCCTACGAAAGGCTCTGGTGGTGACGCCATCTTGGGCTCCACGATGACCTCCGTCTTGCCGTCCTTCTGGTCTTGGTCTTGTTGCACCAAAATGGAAACCTTTGCTTGATGCCTCGGTACTCCTCGCCTGCGCTAGTTTCCTTAGCACAAAAGAGGAAACAAGGACGCTACGCGTGCTGGCGCCCGCCTGGTGTCGATCCTCATGGCTCACGTCATGAGAGCCTCGTGAGGTTCGCCTCGCCTTGATATCTCCGCTCCTCGCGAGCCTGCCTGACTAGGCCGCTCCAGAGGAGGTCTCGTGTCATCCTCCTCGCGAGGCTTGGCCCCTCACAAGGGTCTTGGATGCCTTGTTGATGAAGATGGGTCGTACGGCCTGCTGGCTTAGCCACGCAGCGGGCCGCAGGCAGGCATGTCTGGGGACCCCCGTTCCCAGGACGCCGACAGTAGCCCCTGGGCCCAAGGTGCGGTCGGGCTTTGCTTCGCGGCAAAGCCAAGGGCCAAGCATGGAGCACCGCGGGCCCCCAAAGCCTGTGGCCTTGGTTGACGCGTGGCAGTTGATTGGTCCTGGGCGTCTCCGCTTCCCCACGCTGCCTCGGCGACTACACGACTTGACGAGACCCTGCGGCATGCAAGGGAAACCATCATTACCTGCGGTCGTGGGAGGTGCCGGTTGGCCTTCACTTACTATAAATGGGGTGGGGGGCGGACCCCCGTCGCCCATCTCTTCCTCGCTTGCTGGTTATTCTTCCTCGCTCCACTGCTAGCACGAATGGCGCCTATCAGAAGGTTCTCCGCCGAAGAAAAGGGGAAAGCCCCCCGGGATGTCCCGGAGCAACTCCCGCCGAAGAAGAGGTCGATCCACCACCGTGAAGAAGTAGCGATGCAGGTGGTGGCGAGGCCTTGGTGTGAGCGGCCTCCTCCTGGGTACCCGCTAACCCTGTATGCCCAAGCGGAGGGCTTAGGAGGGCGGGGCGACGAGCAGCGCTGCCGGCGCCGCGCTCGGGGTCACCACGCCACGGCGACGCGCACCGTCGCCCCCGGAATCCACGCCGCGGACTCCTCACGTGAGCTGGTGCTGTGGGCGCCGATGCCGCCAAGCTCTTGGATCCGCTTCCTGTAGTTCTTCTCCGACGTGATGCCGCCGAGGGGGCCTCTCGAGCTCTGGTTGCAGCACGTCGACTGCAGCGCTCTTGCGACTGGAGCGGAGATCGAAGCGGTCCCCTTCGGCAAGATCTTCATGACCCGCGGCTGGGGCGAGATCGCGCATGTCTGCCACGCGAGGGGCGCCCTCGCGATCCATCTTGAGTACGACGGCATCTCCACGCTCTTATTCAAGGTCTTCGACACCGAGGGCTGCCACCTGGAGTGCTGCTCCGGAGAGGAGCGCGAGGCTGATGCACGCTCCGCTCGTGACCACTCCAACAGCAGCAGCCCTTGGGAGTCCAGCAGCTCTCCTGAGCTCTACGAGACTCCAGAGACGAGCGACGACAGCTACGTGCCTCCGAGCTCTCGCCGCGCTCGGAGCAGTGCTGCCGCGTCCGGCCACCACCGCCGCTGATCTGGATGGGGTTGGCACCGGCCTCCCGTGGCCCACTGTTGATGATGGCGTCTGCTACGGGGGGGGGGGAGTGTAGATAGGATCCTCCTCAGTTTTAGCTTTTGTTTCCTTCGAAGAATCATGAAGCGCCCCGTGGGGGCATGTATGGGTCTGTAATGTCTTTTGTGCTTTTCTTCCCTGTTTATGAAGATTTGATGAATGCGCATCTCGTTAAGGCTCGGTCCCCCTTTCTTTCCTCGCGATAGCTTGTTTCTCTACGCCGACAGGTCCCGGTCCCCAGGTAGGCTACAGCCGTCATTGGTATGCCAGGTCGTGTGCTGTGGTCAAGGCAAGGAGGTGTGCGGCCCGAGGTCCAGTAAGAGCCCCTGAGGCGTGATGCTTAGGAGGTCCCCCTTAGCGCTCAAGCGCCATGGTTAGGGAAGAAAGGGAGTTGACATGGCCGAAATGGGATTGCGGCAAGGCGTGAGTGTCCATGAGTCCCAGACATTTAGCCAATCCGAGGGCGAGACTTATCTTGCGGACTTCATGACGATTCTTGATGTTGTGCTGGGGCTGCGCGCCAACTTGTGCGGCATAGCCGGGCCAGCCCATACATGTTTCCCTCCTCCCATGCTCTCCTTAGTGCTCTGCGTCCTCAGATCCCGGCCCTCGAGCGAGCTCAGCCGCCGCTGGTATGCCAGATCACAATGCCGTGGTCAAGGCCAGGGGGTGAGGGCTGGAGAGCCGGTAAGAGCTCATGAGTCGTGATGCTCAGGAGCCCCCCTTTTAACGCGCAAGCGAATTGCACGGGAGAAGAGGAGACTCGCGGTGCCGCCAGCTATCCTTCCAGCGGGGTCCCTGTGAACAGGCATAAGAAGAACAGGGTTTGCCGTTACAGCTGTCAGCCTGCCGCTGGTTGGTCCAGATGAAATGAAGGCACTAAGGGCCTGGTGAGGTGACGTGCGCGGGGCGTGTCATGAGCCAGAGCTCGACCGCTCAGGTTTGTCGACATGGCAGGGATGGACCCATGCACCAGCGCCGTGCCTGTGAGGAGGCCCCATGGGAGGCAATGATCGGGCAGATGATGACCGTAGGCAGGTTAAGCAGGGAAGGCAAATCAGCTTGGGTAAATGCAGGAAGATACATGCCACTGGGTCCGGCCCGAGCGGCTTGGGGATGATGTAGCCTGAGGGGCGCCCCCATCAAGGTAAGCTAAAGACATAAGCAAATGGGATACATGCTGTAGGGACGGACCCACACGGACTGGGAATGATGTAGCCCAAGGGGCGCTCCCAGCTTAACGAGCTTGGAAGATGTCACCTGGTTCTGTAGATGAAGCGGAGTTGGTGCAGCTGAAGGCATGCGTCAAAGAAGCGACTCCTCATGAGCCACCGAAGCCCTGAGCCTCGAGAGGCTCTGGGGGCTCAGGAGGCTCCCTGAAGACCATCTCCATTCCCTCCAGGACTACGTGGTACCTGGCTTCTTGAGCCGCTAGGTCACGCCACATGGCGCACTGATAGGCCGACGCCACGCTTGGCAAGCCGAGGGGCATGCGAATGTAGCTATGTGGCGGGCCTCCGCAACGGCCCACACATGAAGGCCAGAAGCGCTCCTGACACGCGGCGCTGTTGAGCCCTGGAATGTCGATGTAGACACGCAGCTCGGCACCCTCGCCTCGGTGGTGTGCCGCACCCTGTGAGCGGCTATCGCCGCGCATGCCTCTTCCGTCTTGCAGTTCCTATGTGGTCTTGGCGATGAACTCCTGAGCGGCTGGCACCCCTTGCCCGATGTTCTCCTGAGGAAAACATGCCGCGTAGCACGCCTCCAAGTGGTGCCCAAGCGCCTCCCTCATGAGGTGGGCAATGTCTGAGGCCCTCCAGGAAGAGAGCCCCCGAGCCCGGCCCGAGGAGGGCGCCGGGCGCACCTTCCTATGTGATGGAGGGAGGCGCCCCTAGGACAGACGCTGATCCTGACGAGGCTCCTGCTGCGGCGCCATCCTCCTGAGATCCTGCGCGGCGCGACCGCTTCTTCTTGGGGATGGCCTCCGGAGGACCCTCACTTATGCTGTCGGGGTCATCGATTGCTGCAGCTTGGAAGGCGCGCTTGAGGGAACACAACGCATCCCTCTCTTCACACGGGACCATGATAACCCCACTACTTCCAGGCATCCTGAGGATGTTGTAGCCATGGTGGGTGACCGCCATGAACCTCGCCAGGGCCGGATACCCAAGGATGGCGTTGTACGATAGGCGGATGTGTGCGACATCGAAGTCGATGAGCTCGCTGAGGTAGTTGTCGCGTGTGCCGAAGGTGACAGGAAGGCGGACCTGCCCTATCGGTGTGGTGGAGCCGTCAGTCACTCCTGAGAAAGGTTTGGTAGGCTGGAGCTGCTCATATGGCACTTGGAGGTTATCGAAAGTGTCAACGGATAGGACGTTGAGTCCTGCACCGCCGTCGATGAGAGTCTTGGTAACCTGCACATTGCTGATGACTAGGGAACACAACATCGGTAGGACGCCGATGGTGGCCGCGCACTTGAGCTGATCTGCCGAGTCGAAAGTGATGGCACACTGGGACCACTTGAGCGGCCGCGCGGCCTCAAGATTGGGTAGCGCCGCGTTCACCTCGCGAGCGAATCATTTGAAGATGCGCTGAGAGGCTGGGGCCTGGGCGCCGCCCAAGATGCAGCCGATTGCACGCGGTTCCTAGAAGCCCCCAGCCCCCTCGTCTTGATGATGGTCATCGTTCCTTCTTGGTGGCGGCAGTGGAGGAAGACTGGTGTTGCCTTGGGGGAGATCCTCACGAGGCTGGTCCCTCCAGGGCCTCTCGCGAGGATGGTCCTGCCAGCGGTCCTCACAAGGCCTGTCGCGCCATTCCTGGTGTGGGCCGCGGTCGTCCCAGCGTCCGCCTCCTCATCCTCCTCCATGGCCATAGCCCCGGTCGCCGCGCTCGAGGCGTCGACCGTAGCGTCCCTCGCGTAGGGCTCGAAGCTCTTGGCAATCGCTGGTGTTGTGGGTGTTCAAGTTGTGGAAGGCGCAGAACGGTCGCTTGTTCTTGGATGACTCGGGCTGATCTCTACCCCGTTTGGTGTCGGGCTCCGCAGCTAGGACTACCGTTTCCTTGCGCTTCACGTCCTTGGCCTTGGCTTTCTTCTCCTCTGTGCCTGCGGCTGGCAGCTCAAGGAGGGCAAGGCGCCCCTCCTCAGCTCTTGCGCACTTGGTCGCCGGGTTGAACAGCTCTTGAGACGTGCAGAGCTCCTCGTGGATGGCTAGCTCTTCCTTCATCTTGACATCACAGACGCCGTCGGAGAACGTGGAGATGATGGCCTCATCCGTGACCTTGGGGATCTTGAGGCGGGTGTTGTTGAAGTGCTGGATGTACTTCTGGAGGGTCTCCCTTGGTTGTTGCTTGATGCGGCGCAGATCGGTCGCGGCCGGCGGGCGGTCGCGAGTGCCCTAGAAGTTGGCGACGAAGTGGTCACACATCTCGTCCCAGGAGGAGATCGAGCCGTGCTGCAAGTTCAGGAGTCAGGTGTGGGCCCCATCCTTGAGAGCCATGGGAAACCAGTTCGCCATGACTTTCTCGTCGCAGGGTCGGCGCGGTCGTTGTAGCGAGGAGGCAGATCCGGCTTGCAGCACGTAGAGCTACATGAACTCTACGGTGTCGGTTGTGCTGTCGTAGCGAGGAGGCAAATCTGGCTTGAACTTGCCTGGCCAGGAGACGCTGCGGAGCTCGGGGGTGAAGGCACGGTAGCCGGCCATGGTTACTGGGGCCCGCCTCATAGGTGGAGCCTGGTCTTGTCGAGGTCCGGGCGGCACCGCCGCAAGCGGCGCACGGTCTTGACGAGGCGGTGCGGGAAGCGCGGGTGCAGCTTCTCGCGGCCGTGGGATTTCTTGGCAGCTTCTCTCTTCGCGCGCGCGGACGTGGGATTTTGGTGCCGCGCGCCTTGGTGCCAAGGCGCCGTCTTTGGGCTGGGGTGGTGGAGGCGCGCCTCGGGCCTCGTCGCCTGTGGCTAGCTGAGGGTGAGGCCGAGAGAGGGACGGCGCCGGGGAGCCCCCTGCGGCGCGGACGAGCTCAGTGATGCGGTCGAGCCACTCCTCGTAGAGGTCGTCGACTGGGCGGTAGCACAGGAGCTCGTTTACGGCGAGGAGTGCGGCCCGCGCCGCCATGGGAGCGCGGTGTGCGTGAGACGAAGAACCGGCTGGGGCCAGCGATGGAGTGGCGGTGCGGCCGTCCTGCCGCACCGAAGGATGCAGCGAAGACGCTTGTTGGTCATTCCCCACCGGGCCGGTGGCAGCGTTGGCGGCGGGGGACGGAGAACGATGTGGTGGCCCGCCGATGGGAGCTGTCTGAGCAACGCGGGCGGTGAGAGCAGCCCGACGCTCAGCTCGAGCGTGGCGAGCGTCCGCCATGGAGACGATGGACCGACGGAGCGACGAACTGACAGAAGGAAAGCTACGGCGCACCCCTACCTGGCGCGCCAAATGTCGGATCTGGGGTTCCGGCAAACCCTTAAGGTTCGAACACTGGGGTGCACGCGAAGTCTTTCCCTCCTACCGATCAACGCCCTAGCTCGCTAAGATCTCGCTTACGAACTCGATGAACTCGCAACACAGAAAGACACATGATTTATACTAGTTCGGGCCACCGTTGTGGTGTAACATCCTACTCCAGTGTGGTGGGTTACCTCTTGGGCTGATGATGAACAATACAAGGGGAAGAACAGCCTCCTGAGGTTGAGGTGTTCTTTGTGTGGCTAACTTGTATGGGTGAGAGAGTGATCTAAGATGTCGTCTCCTCGCCCCCCCCCCTTTCTATGGTGGTGGCTAGCCCTACTTATAGAGGCCCTGGTCCACTTCCCAAATGTTGAGCGGGAAGGGAGCCAACAACGGCGGGCTAATTTGAAGGGGGACAGCTAGTACAAGCTATCCTGACAAAAGGTGGTCTGCGACTGCGAAAGGCTCTGGTGGTGACGCCGTCTTGGGCTCCACGATGACCTCCGTCTTGCCGTCCTTGTGGTCTTGGTCTTGTTGCACCAAAATGGTAACCTTTGCCTGATGCCTCGGTACTCCTTGCCTGCGCTAGTTTCCTTAGCACCAAAGAGGAAACAAGGACGCTGCGCGTGCTGGCGCCCGCCTGGTGTCGATCGTCATGGCTCACGTCACGAGAGCCTCGTGAGGTTCGCCTCTCCTTGATATCTCCGCTCCTCGTGAGCCTACCTATCTAGGCCGCTCTAGAGGAGGTCTCATGTCGTCCTCCTCGCGAGGCTTGGCCCCTTGCGAGGGTCTTGGATGCCTTGTTGATGAAGATGGGCCGTACGGCCTACTGGCTTAGCCATGCAGCGGGCCGCAGGCAGGCAAGTCTGGGGACCCCCGTTCCCAGGACACCGACACCCGCCCCCACCCGCGTCAAGTTTTCTTCTGTCCGCGAGGCCCCACCACTGCCCCCCACAACCACTGTCCCACCCTAGCCCTTTCCTTCGCACCAGCGAACTCCGGGGAGCTCTCAAAAATCGACTAACCCAATTTCAAAATTTAGTCTACTGTCATTTAACTAGTGTGGAATATAAAAGGGGAAAACCATAAGCATTGTGAGTATAGTGTTGAGTGTGCCATGGTGGATCTGAAGGTGCAAACCGGACAAAGGCAACTTTGCAACCAATGTTTGCTTTCAACTAACAAGCAAGTGATGTACAATAAATCAGAGTAAAGCAATGGCGATCTATTTCCTTGCTGCGATAAATAAGTTGAGCAGATACGAAAGAGTACCGCCTCTGGTGCAGCGCCATGTATGCATCTGCTGAGAATTTGACAATGCTGCGGTAGCGATGGCTGTCGGCGGCGTGGAAGCAAATCTAGGAGAGTAGTCAGTGGTGGCGGGGCGCAGTGGACGAGACGGTCATGGGAGCGGCAGCGGCAAGGTGGACGACGGCGGGGATGAAGCGAGAGGACGGGATGCAAGGATCCCGTTCCGAAGCCATGGATGAGAGAGGTTGATCTCTTGTAATGGCCGACGGCGTTGGGGAATCAGCTCCGGCATGGTGGAGGATGACGGTAGTGGATGGGGTGTCAGACGGAGGAGGCTGGGGTGGAGAAGGTGTTTTGGCGCCCACAGAGTACGAATGGGGAAATGAAGGGAGAGAGGAAGAGGGGAACCATGTCTTCATGGTGCGCTTGTCTCAAATGCAAGGAAATTTACAAACTTAGCCCCCATTTAAAATTTCCTGCATCACAGCAATATTTGTCGGTTGGGAATAGGAGGGTAATCTCACATACACCGAATATTTTCCAATGAGAGTTTGTTTTTGGCGCCCACCATGTATGAATCGGGGATGGAGTTGATTTCGGCCGAGGAGAACTATGTTTTGGCGCCCACCGTGGATGAATCGGGGTGAGAGGTGGTTATGTCACGTTTGACTGAAATTACAAACCTACCCCTATCAAAACCTATAGAAATCGAGCCGATAGGATTTGCGTGGCAGGGATAGGCAGTAATTTCCATCTCGCAGATTTTGGTTTCGGGTGGTTACTGCGACTTTCCCCGCTTCGTTCAAATTTTTGCAGAGCGAGAGTGCATGTTTATCGTGCCAACTCAATTTGAAACCAGTTTGTATTCTATTTTTGTTCGGGTAGGATCCATTTTCGATTTAAATAAAATTCTATATACATCATTTTATATATACTTTCAAAAGCGCAACAAAGAATTCTGCTCTCAAAATCATAAGGTTGAATTCAAAAAAGTTAAACCAAATTATGTTCTACTAAAATGTATGGATCAGTAATATCTACATATTAAATAACATAGATGCGCATGAATTCATATGAGTATGCATGTTTGATAGATCAATTTTGGGTCGAGTATGAATTACATGTATGATCACCTCGAATTCAAATATTTGAATCCCTTCTATATTGACTCCTTTCGCGCCCATCTCTCTCGCATGCTCACTTCATGTTTCTCCTATCTTTGCAAACATGGTCTCTCGACGTCTCCCTTGAGAAGTGTCACACTCTCCCTATCGTTATACATTACACGGTTTTCATTATCTCTCACATCTCCATCGTTCTCTGGTATCACTAGGTACCTAAGCTTTCTTTTTCACCGCCATACACACAGTCTCACTCGTCTTTCACTTTGTCTTTCTCTCTATGGGGTTCTCTCACACACCCTATATGTCTCTAGATATGACTCATACCACTAAAATTACTCTCTCCTGCAGACACATCATTTGTTGTGGTCTCCTTTCCGTCTCCATCCCAGTTATAAAACTGACATTATTTATTTGTTTACTGATCAGACAAACTCCCCCCCATCTCTCTCTCTCTCACACACACACAACTCCTGCTTCCACTCCCCTTCCCGACTACCGTCTCTTTCTCACACACACAAAACTCTCGCTTTCGCACCCAGACTCGTATTTCTCTCACAAACATTTATCAACTAGCCTCTAGATAGGTTTATACACCCACACACTCGTGCTTCCACTATCGCATACATGTGTCTCTCGCACTCCTTGTATCTATGTAGATTTTTCTGCCCTTCTTGAGACACGCCCTCTCGATCGTGCACACACACACTATCGCCACATTTTAAGTTGGTACCTCTCGCACACACACTCTTTGTGTCTTTGTCACACATGCACTCCGCCCTCCTCCTCTCTCCCTCTCTCTCACACACACATGGGCTTTTTGCAACAACTAGCAAGATGCCCGTGCGTTGCACAGAACATCAAGATGCATTTGTATGAGTAGTTTATCTTGTGGGAGAAAAGGATGAACGAGGGAAGGCCTTATTTGCAAATGTGGAGAGGGGTGTGGGTATCTTTTTGCAAAATTGCCATAGTTTCCTTTCTATCCTCCGAATATAAATTGGACGGCCTATATTGTAGGATAGCAGGCACACCATCATCACCAACTCTGTTTTTTATCTCTACTTTTATAAAAAGCATAGTCGGTGATGATGGTGTGCCTGCCATCCAGCAGTATAGGCCGTCTGATGTATATCTAATGGATAGGAAGGAAACTATGGAAATTTACCCGCACTCCTCTCCACATTTGGAGATAATGCCTTCCCTCGCTCATCCTTTTCTCCCACAAGATCTTGATGTTCCGTGCAACGCATGGGCATCTTGCTAGTAAGAGTAGAAATTAGACATATACCACTTCTCGAATCTTGAAACTAACAACATTCCTCCCTTATCTCATCAAAACCACCAAAGGATATATTTTGAGTGAAACATAACATATTTTTAGTGATATACGTATTTCAAAACTAGACTCTTTTTCTATCAAATCGATGAAATGTATTAACCAACTTTGATTGTGTGGCAACGCATTGTTCCACAATGTAGTACCTATAGATTTTTTAAGAAGTCAAACTTTGCAAACTTTGATCAAGTTTGTTGAAAAATATATTTATATCTACAATAGCAAAAATATATAATGCGAAACTACATCATATGATGAATCTAGTGATATATGTTTCACACTCTAGATGTAAATATTTTTCTCCACAAACTTGGTCAAAGTTTGTGATGTTTGACTTTTCAAAAAATCTATAAGCACTACATTATGGAATGCAGGGAATAGTTATTACCAAGAGTAAAATGCATCATAAGTCCTAAAACTATCGGAGGTGTGTCAGTTTAGTCCTATAACTTTGAAACTGCACTTTTGGGTCCTAAAACTATCAGAGGTGTGTCAGTTTAGTCCTATAACTTTGAAACTGCACTTTTGGGTCCTAAAACTATCAAAGGTGTGTCAGTTTAGTCCTATAACTTTGAAACAGTAGTTGTGGGTCCCAAAACTATGTAAGTTTCTTCCTCTTAGGTCCTAAGCTTGCATGGTTAGCATTGACCCACCAACGAGTCACTTGGAAATGCTTGGATTGTAGCCACGTTGACCTGACCCAATGGGCCCACCAGGTAAATATGCAAAAAACGAGAGCGTTGTCTCGCCTCATTCTCATGCGCTCGTCTTCTCCCACTCACAGAATGCTCAGAGGCGACGGTACAAAGGCCATCAGTGGAATGATGGTTTGAGCTCCAGCGAGGAGAGTAGACCGGTCATCTCAGCCTCCCCCAACAGCAGCAGAACGACATGTCGCACAACGTCCAATTGCTACCCACCTATGGCTACTGCTAGGGTTGTGTCACTCTCGACGACCTCTGCGCCAGCTTTGCAGTTTCTGCGCACTCCTCTGTGTCGCCCGACAGCTCACCACCTATGACCATGCCCGTGCCCAAACAACAGCCTGCACGGCCAACTCTACGGCAAGGGTGTCGGGGCAACGACGATATCATCAAACACACACACAGAGAGCGAGAGGTGGGATGGCGTACTCCATCCCAATTGGTTCGGGATCTCCCCGGCGGCCACGCCGAGGGAGAGGGATGTCGTCCTTCATGTCGACTAGCTCAGGGTCTCCCCGACGGTCACGCCAAACCTCTCAGGGAGGCTACTGTGCAGCTCATGGCCATGGAGGTGGTGGGCATGCAGGTTGCAGGACACACTGCAACATGGAAGCGTATGTACCACTTTGGGGGATATAAACACATACAAAGGGCTCATTTGAAAAAATGCACCATGGATGGTGGCCATGCAAGATTAGGACCTCAGATGAACAAACATACATAGTTTTGAGACCCAAAACTGCAATTTTGAAGTTATGGGACTAAAAATGACACACCTCCAATAGTTTTAGGACCCAAAAGTGCAGTTTCGAAGTTATAGGACTAAACTGACATACTTTCGATAGTTTTAGGACCCAAAAGTGCAGTTTGAAAGTTATAGGACTAAACTGATACACCTATGATAGTTTTAGGACTTGTGATGCATTTTACTCTATTACCAATGTATAATTTTGACACCAGACAAACGATGGAGTACATATACGAAGAGAAGAGGCGCACGCACGCAGTCGGTCTCTCACTGTCTCGTACACATGAGAGTTATGTAAAGGCACCGTTAAAAAATAAACCCTAAAACCCTAGGTGCACGATTGCTGCAAGCGCGGGTACCGACTACGTGGTGGAGCGCACCTTTGTAGAAATAGTCAGCTCACGTGATAATTTGATCCGTAGGAGTTGATGGTCGGGACCACAAGTGAACGACCTGGAGGCGGTGGCTCGCCAGTTGCCATAGATCGAGTAGCCATGTTTAAAATATCATTTTTTAGCAGGGTAAGAGTTCCGATATTCAATGGCGCATTATAAGTACTATGTAGTTTTTCAACGATTGGTATGGAGCGAAAATGGAATTCATAACTACTACCTCCTTGGCGTATGGTTGTATGGGTTTATGTTGCGAGATGTTGAACCTGGTAGTTCTAGGGAAAATACTATGGTTTAGATGTTGGTTTTCAGTAATGAAAATCAGAAGGGGGAAACCCTTCTTGATTAAAAAAACTACTACCTCTGTTCCAGTGTACTAATCCCCATCGTAGTTTGGGTCAAAATTTGTCCACAAATTTTACTTGTAAAATGTGAATGTAAAACGAAATTTTGTTATACCCAAACAAAAAAGGACTGGAGGGAGTGATTGCTCTGACACAGACGCGACCTCTCATAGCGCAGGCATTGAACTGGCCTGCCGGGCAAGAGGGCCCCACTTGTTGCAGGCCCGGCTGAACACACCTCCTCGCCGCATGCAACCGGCTTCAGACTGCCCCGCCTGCCTCCATTGAATCCGCGCATGTGCTGGCAACACGTCCTTCCGCGAGCCGGCCAGCATTTTAGAACACAAAATATGACCAAAATATAATTAATTATGCATGGTCTTGACTTGTTGTGCTCGCAGTGGTAGCAGGAACTAGAGGTTTTTCTTTATTTATAAATCTCCTCACATTTTTTTGGCTTTGAAGTGAATCATGGTTGTGGACATTATCTATGAATGTGCAGATATCTGTGAACATGAGTTTGATGTGGAAGTTGAACTTGGAATGTCGGGCTTGCGCGTGAACTATACCGTGTCCAATGCTTCGTCTATTATTGTTTGGAAAGTAATTGCTATTATTACATGACCCAAAAAAATTATTTTGTGCCACATCAGTAGATGCACGGACATCACAACCGGCATGCTGACTGGATAAACATTTGAACCTAGCTATTTTGAAGGAAATTTTGTATTGACAATAGTTTTAGATAGCAGGAGACACCTAGCCTGCTCTGTCTCTGCTAGCTTATTTCTGGCTTCATCCATCTCTTCTTTGGCTTGGGTGAAGAGAGCATCTGATTGCTCTTTTCGCTTCTTCAGGAACTCAGCTACATTCTCATGGGCTGCTGCACGCTTTCTTTCAGCCTTTACTAGAGCCACGAGCTGACGACTCCACCTGGCTTGTGTGTAATCTAGAATCATCTGGGAATTTGCACCTTGTGTCTAATCCAACATCATTAGGGAACTGGCACCTTGTGTGTAATCCAACCTCATTTTGGAAACATGATCTCGAGGTTGACCATACTTCCCTCCTCACAGGAACTGCATCCTAACATGAAGTTACTTCTTTTTAGATCAATACTCAGAGCAACCTAGATCGATTTAGTAGAAGCCAAATAAACAGGACTCGCAGAAGTAAATTCAAAAGGAAAAAAAAATATAAAAACAGACTACAAGGTGAGAACACCCACTTCCTACATCAAGCTAAAAACAAAATCATTAGGATGATTAAGACTCTTCTTATTACACATCGAAGAACACGAGGCTAAGAGAAACAGAAACTACAACATATACGCATCGAAGAACAGGAGGCTAAACAAAAGTAATTGAAAGAGTGTTACTTACCACAGCTCATTTTACAGGTTCGGTGCAGCTCCTCTTTAACTTGCCACGCTCCTTGAAGATGTCCCCAATATCCCGTGCTTGGTCTTCATTGCTCCTCTGCATGTTCGCACTCGTGGTTTTAAAATCTCAACATGGCAAGAAAAGTATACTACTAGTAATACTCACGCATCTTGTGGGGAACATTAAAGTACTCGTTTGCAATGTTAGAGCATCTCTAACAGAAGCGCAATGCGCGGCGCTTTAAAAAAGCATTTACAGTGCTAAGATCGAGAAGTAGAGATAGAGAGTAGAGACTAGAGAGTAGAGGATAGTTCTCACCATAAAATAGCATATATAGATAAAAAAATAGATAGTTCAACTACTCCTCGTCGTCCGACTCCTCCTCGATGATGTCCTCCTCTGACGTCTCAATGTAGGCATGAAGATACCGATCGTCGTCAGATTCCCAGGGCGACGCTGCTCCTAGCCTCATGTTGGGCGGCTCGCTCCGCCCTCCTCTTCTCCCTCTCCATCCTCCTTTGCGCATAGAACTCGCGCTCGTTGATGATGTCCTGCAGGAAGCGTTGGCACCACAGCGCCATGACTTCCTTGTCCTTCTCGGCAATGCCGAGACGGTGCTCCCGCCTCCGGTTGTCGCGACGATCCTCGTCGGTGATAAGCCGCGGCAGAGGCGCGAGCTCCTGCGCCCGCTCCCGCGTCGGCACGTTGGGGAACTTCAATGTTCTATGAGGCCACCGGAGGCGCCACGCCGCCGCGTCGTACGCGCGGGCGGCCTTATTGGCGGTGTCGAAATTGCCGAGGCCGAGGCGCATCCCACGAATCCGGATCTCGACGAAGAAGCCGCCAGAGGGGCGCGCACGGACGCCGTTGTATCCCCAAGTTTCCCGGCGACGCGGTGGCGGCGAGGCGAGAAAGAGCGGGGAGAGAGCGGTGGCAAGGCACAGAGCAGTGGGAGGGCGTTGGAATTTATAAAGCACGCCGGACGCTGCGAGCCAAAACTAGCGCGTGCCCGGCCGATTTTTCCCGCGCGCGCGATCCTTTCCCGACGTCCCTGCTATCTCTACTCTCTTCTCTACTGTTATATTTATTTTATAATTAATATTTATATCTAGTTCTCTACTCTCTACTCTTTTTTCTTAAAAAAAGAGAGTTGGTGATGATGGTGTGCCTGCCATCCTGCAATATAGGCCGTCCGATTTATATCCGACGGATAGGAAGGAAACTATGGCAATTTTGCAGAAAGATACCCACACCCCTCTCCAGATTTGCAAATAAGACCTTCCCTCGTTCATCCATTTCTCCCACAAGATAAACTACTCATACAAATGCATCTTGATGCGTGCAACGCATGGGCATCTTGCTAGTTCTAAAAAACTTTTCATCATTTGCCACACTACTGGTTGTAGATGAAGAACCTACCCAAGCACAGCGTGATACAAGAGCGACGCACAACTACAAGCTGATATTCTGTTGGACAATGGAGGCTATAACCATTTACTTTTACGGGAACAATAGCAACCATGAAATTTGAAGGGTAGGTATGAACAAAATTGGAACTGCATATGTACTACTAAGTGATTCAATACGCACATTACCAATCGAGGAGGAGAACGATGGTCACGGTGGCCTCTGTGCATCATGGTCGGCAAGAAGAGTCAGTTCATTGTCCACGACGGTGGTGCTTCTGCGCTTGGCCTCGGCTTCCGGGAAGCAGATCCGAGACCGTTGAAGACGATGCCGGAGAAGAGGCTCCGTGTACGACGACGACGGTGGAACGACTCCAATGCAACATACGAGGTCGTCGATGAGGCAGATGCGCTGCGGTGGATGAGTGCGCCGATGTGGAAGGGGAGGAGCACGAAGGCTGCGGTGCCGTGGAGAAGTCTATTTTGCGGTGGGTACATAAAATTGGGAGTATTTAGGTGTACTACTCTGGGTGCCGGAGTGGGGTTGGCTGGATAGGGTGAACCTGAAGTTACGAAAACAGCCCCCTACCAAGCGTCATCCGTAGGCCTGTTCTGAAGGCTATGATGGTAACTTCGCACTGCTCGAATCAGGGTCGCGGGAGATTTTCCCGCCAACCTAAAAGTTTTGTGACACTGAACTCCTCGTGTGGCATGCTGGGTGATTGGGCTAAGCAACTAGCGAGTAGTACTAGTAACTACTAGTACTCCCTCCATTTTTATTAACTTTGCATATTAGGTTTTACCAAGTTTGTAGAAAAATATAAACATTTACCATAACAAATATGTATGATGTGAAAGTACATTCAATAATGAATCTAATGGTATTTATTTGTTACTGTATTTTATATGTTAATATTTTTTTAATAAACTTTTTGAGAGTTTACAAATCTTGACTTTGACCAATGCTAATACGCTGACTTAAATAAAAACGGAGGGATTACACATTTGTTTTCTTAGTTTCTACTGAATTAATCATTTGTTGTAATTGTGAAATAAATACATAGGCTACTGACTTCGAATGTAATGGTCTATACAATTCAATAGTTACAATCATTGTTGAATTCCAAGATGTATACGAGGTCTATAGTACTTCACAATATGCTCAAACTCACATAATCCCAGTCAAATGAGAATCTAAATGCATTTCATAGTTATTACTTTGTAGGATGCAACAAAACCAACCATAACTCTACATCATCCATTATAAAATCAACATTTTGAACACATCCCAATGTGTGAATGAAGCGTGTAGAGAGAGCTTGCGAAGATGGAGCAGATAGGGCGGGAAAGATTGTATGTATGTGGAGAAGAGAGTAGGAGACAAACCTAACAAGATAGAGAGAGAGATAGATAGAGAAAGAGAGAGAGGAAGAAGTTAGGTCTGTGAGAAAGATGGCGACATGTAATATACGTGAGATGCGTGTGCATCGGGATTCTGTACACACGGAAGGAGAAGAGACAACAGGTTTGATGAGAGAGCTGGAAAAACATGGACGGGAGGGGAAGGATCTCGTGGATTGAGGGATTGATAATTTTGTGCGGGGGAGAGAGGGATTGGCAATATTGTGCGGGAGAGAGAGGGTGGGGGAGGAGTCAATCAACCGTCGTCACATCATCCTACTTCCAAATGGCCCCGCATTCTCTAGTGCAGTGTGGTCACCGTCTTCGATCTCCTCGATGCCCTCTTTGAAGATTGAGGTGTTGTGCATGCTGGGGTGCACATAAGCACAAGCGAGAGTGGTCGCCATATAACCTTGGATGGGGATGAATTGTGTGCTCGGGGGAGAGTGTGTGTGTGTGTGCGGTGTGTCTGTGTGTGTCAGATATTGAGAGAAATCAAACCTATGGAGAGAAATGTGTGTGTATGTGAAAGAAAGCTACATGCTAAATAGGGTTTTCACGAAGAGATTGTGCGTGCGAGATAGAGAGTGATGTGCGGGCCTTGAGGTGGGCAGGGGCCGGGTGTGGGTGTCAAAATGTGTGCGTTGATGCATGTGTTACATGCAATCGTGCGAGGGAGGGACGAATCGAGAGAGATGATTGTTGTGTTATGGATGCTCCTCTCTCTCTCACACAAACACACACACACACACACAAGTAAAATAGAAGACCATTCTCTCATGTATACACAACGTATCTGCATCTGTCTATGTCTCACTCGTGCATGATCATTTGCACATTCACACCTCTCTATGTCTCTATCACACGCACACCGTCTCCACATTGCCCTTCGGCCACAACACACATATGGACACATACACACGTTCTCTCTCAGTCACACACACAAAATCAGTATTTAAAAAAACTAGGGCGCACCTAAAACGTCCAAATCCAAATAAACACGAACTGGAGCTAAATACAAATATATGGAAATATTGTAGTATCAAGAATTTTTCTAGGAAAAAAAGTTGAGTAGTATTCGGGGATTGTTTTCACACAAAAAAAAGGTTTGGTGGATGTCCTTCGAGCGCGACACGATGACGCACCGTTCGATTGACCGCGCGGCTGCGGTTCACGCGCTTGCAGAGGATTCCGTATCGTGGCTATGGTAACTAAGATAAGCGCTGCCTCAGTCTAACATTTATGTGTACTAGTATGGTTTTCTTTTAAGCTTGACCAACCCTACATAAAACTAAACTGAGCTCCCATACGTGCACTCATCAATATGCCACCGCCGCCGTTGCACATGCCGGCACCCGCCTGCTCCGGCCAACAATTTCTCGCCCGTCACCGCCGTGTCGCCGCCATCCCTGTGTCATGAAGCCGAAGGCTTGCCTGCTCATGTCTTCTGCAGTCCCTCCTCATGATGCCGCCACGCTGCCAAGCACGCGAGCAGCTGGTGGAGCCATGTCCATGCACACAGTGTACAAAGTGGAGGACGAGCGTGTGCTCCAGCACGCCTATGAGGAGGAACTAGCATGTCATTGTCGTCTCCGCCTGCGTGGAGGAGGCGCGCATGGTGGCTATCGCGGCAGAAGCCGGTCACGCCCACGCCGAGCCCGCAAACCGGGTGCGGACGCGGAATCTACCTTCGAGACCTTGAATGCCACATGGATCTTGCAATTTGAAGGAGCAATTTGGGTCAGTCGACTCTTGTGAGCCGTTGGATGCAGCATGGATGTATAGAAGGGCTTCTTCAACCTTCGCATTGATGCATTGTTCATCTTCTTAGTCCTCCACACGCCTAACCGCCTGCCGCCGCCGCCCCGCCCTCCCCTAAACCGCCTGCCACCGCCATGCTCCCCCCCGCCATCCGTTGAACCCTGGGCACGATCCATTTTTTCCAGCGAAATGCATTCCACACCCAACACTCATAAGATAGATCATGGGCACCTTGCCACCCTAATATAAATACTGGGGTAGCTTCTCTGCCGTCTTCTTCCTTCGCTCCGTCAAACTTCTTTCACAAATCGACTAACCCAAATTATACTACTAGTACGAAAGTATTAAGTACAGTAGGAACACGAAGATACGAGCAGTAGTACCAACTACAAGAAGAATAGTACTAAGACATAGTACTAGTACTACTATACGTACTAAAGAGTTCAAATAACGAGAAAGAATATAAAGTTCAAATAAGGAGAAAGAACATAAACATAGTTCTGCTGGAGGCTCAGCACAACACACCTCTAAAATAAAACTAAGCAACTAGTCCGCTTGACACTACAGTAGAACCAGCATGAGAGATGGCACTGCTACCTTACTCGGAGCCCGAGTCCGAGTCCACGTCCTCGACTTCGTCCTCGTCCCTCTTCCTCTTCCTCTTCGCCGACGCTTCTTTGCTTGAACCAGACACTGGGCTCTGCTTCTTCATCCAGCCCTTGTAGATATTTAAACAAAGGTAGGCATCCATTGCTGCGTACAGGATGTGATCTTCATCTAATGTCTTCGACTCCCATGCATGATGAAACTCGTGGTGAGGTTTCTTCAGTTTAGCGTACGAAGGATCAATCATGGCTGCTGCTAGGGTCAGCATTGAAGGCTGAGAGGAGGACACCAGGCTTGCCTTCTGGAGATCGAAGGGCTGGCCTACAACGAGGCCTATCTGACCTAGGACATACCTATCGTTCCTAAAGTCTATAGTAACGAATTTCACTCTTTCGTCCTTGAGAAAGTTCTTAAAATCCTGGCACTCAATGTCGGCATGGCATATGTGGTAGACCAAGCACACGTTATGTATGCAAACCTGGATCACAGCGAGCTTCTTCTTCTCTGCCTCCTTTAGAATCTTCTCTCTTTCTAGGACTGTGGTGTACTCAACATCTAGCCCAGCGACCCACTCATCCTTTGAACTATTTAACATGCGTAGGAAGCGAGCAAGGCATGCTTTCACCATTGCGGATCCACGTGTGTAGATGACGATGAACTCATCGCCGATGATGGCTCTAACCTGGTTCTCAGCGGCGACCATGGACATTTGGGAGGCCATGGATTTTTGAGGAGGGTTAGGAGAACTTGAACTAGTGTAATGTGAAAGGACGAGATGACTGGGAGAGAACTGTTGTAAGGTAGTAGTAGAAGACGGGGAGGAGTACGACATGCGAACGGCATGGGGTTGCTGGCTTGCCCGATGGATAAACGGCTGCAAGCCCCCAAAGATTTCTCGAGTACAATGCAGGACCCACTAGATGTCATGTCTACTAGACCCTTATCATAGGCCTGACGGTATAGCTTCTGCCTGTTCCCACACCATGCTAGCGCCTGGATGTAACTTCACTTAATTTTGTCAACCGTCGCGCCTCCCACGACCTTCGCCTCCCTCGCGCGGTCGCCCCTTTGAGACTTCGACCGACTATAAATGAGCAATTTTTTTGCCTAGGCCGCATGCATGATACTCCCTCTGGTCCTTTTTACTTCCGTCAACCGTTTGCAAAGTGGTTGACCAAATTTATACTAAAAATATCAATATCTACAATACTGATTATAATGAGTATAAGAACTACGTTTCATAATGAGTATAATAATATTGATTTGACATTGTGAATGTTGATACATTTTTCTATAAGTTTGGTCAAAGTAGAGGTACATTGACTTCAGACAAAACTTAAATGCACAATGCAGCCTAGTTCCTCCGTCCAGGTGCGTGCCATGTCCTATCTAGTCATCACAACAAGGTTAGCTATTAGAGTACTACTACCTCCCTTCTAGTTTAAAGGGCTCGATTCAAAAATTTCACCTACTCTTACCAAGATAGAGGCGGTGGAATAGTTTTTGTACTCAACTAATGCTGTCATTCTTAACAAAAAAATGTGTTTACCAATGCATTATCGCATTGCATGCATGCATGAACACTAGTTACTCTAACCCCCCTCTTCTATAATTCTTTACCACATCAGCATGTTTGCTATTCCCGTGTGCATGATACCAGCTAAGATACCACCATTATGGCCAGCCTTAATCATCACATGCAATAATTTAGTGCACCTTGAAATATGAACATGTGTGGGGCGTGTATATTTTTAATGACCTGAGACTATACCTAGCCTGACATGCAAGATGACTTATTATGCACCGTTCCCCATACCTATAGGAAGCCCGTTCGTCTGCAAATCTTTTCCTCTCCATGTATGAAAATAATATGCCTGCTTGACTCTCCTTCTCCCTCCGGTGGTCCCACCACTCCACCCCATGTGGAAAAAATCTGCATGCATGACTCTCCTCCCCCACGCTTGTCCAATCCGTTGTGACCAGCAATATTTCCACCCCTTCCCTCCCCCGTAATTTTCTCCAACAAATATGCCAACGTAGTTGTTACATTAATCACACAACATATCTTACGGGACGTTGCTTCAGTTACTTAACTGCAGGTGCATTGGGTCACTGACATATGGGCCCAACAGGGGTCTGGCCTACATGTTAGTGACACAACTGGACCTACAGTTAAGTCAGTGTAGCTCAGTCCATATCTTACGTAGGTGTGCCATTGCTTGCTATAAATACTGCGCCTCCCGCGGCATTCGGAAGAACGCTCACGTTCATCGCTATCTCCTCCCCCTCCCTCTCACGTCGACCACCATGGCATCGCCCCTCCCAAGCCCTACACGCCCCTCGCTGCACCACGCAGACGGTCACGTGTCGCCATTCAGTTCCTTGCCGCCACTAGTCGAGGAGGACGCGTCAGCGTTCCGCTCCTCGCCGCGACGCGTCAAGGTGGACGCGTCGGCGTTCCCAATCTCGCCAGCACACGCGTCGGAGGACGCGTCGGCTCCCCGCTACGAGGAGAACACCGCGTTGCCTGCCGAGCCCCCCAGCCTTGAGGAGCTTTGTGGGAGGCTTTGCCTCCAGCAGAGGGCGCCAAAATAGAGGCGAAGAGGAAGGCCGAGGAAGAGAAGTGCGCCATGGGACAAGCTGCCTGGCAGGCCTATGTCGCGTCCGAGAGAGTCGGTCAATTGGCTCTTTGGCAAAAGGCTCATGCGAGGGCCTTGAGGGTGGCGGAGGACGCCCGTGCCAAAGACCTAAGTGTAGTCGGGCCGAAGCGCCTCATCTACGCTTGGCGGTACGTGGACCGGGTGCATGCTTCCAGCGAGGAGTACCTATTGGCGCCGGATCACCACACCGGTGAGATCGCGCTCGCCCGCCGGCAAGTCGCCAATCAGCACCTCACGAGTTGTGAGGCTAAGGAAGAGGTGTTGTGTTAGCGCGTTGGGAAACGGCCACGCACCAGGGCACTCGTGGCGCGCCGCAAGCGCCGTGGATTTTAGTAGGAGTATAATTTAAGGCGATCTCATTAGTTTTGGGATGCAATTGATAAATCCCGAACGTTCAGGAATTATTAGCATCCTTAATTAAGTATGTAAAAGGGAAATTTTGGAAACCTTGTGTATCCGTATGCATTTTGTAAGTACGTGCATATAGCACAAACTTTACTATATACTATTGCACTACACGTCTCTCTCTATATATGCTTGCACACTGTGCTACTCCCTCTGTCGAGGTGAATAAGTCATCTTTGGTTGTGCACAGTGACCAAGAAGGAGGGAAGACTTATACACCTAGATGGAGGGAGTACTACTATTACTTATGTATGTGCAAATACACGTTTTAACATTACGATGCGGTTTTTGTAAAAGTAGAAAAATAGCACTAGTCAAGCTTGTGAAACAATTCAATGCAAAACAAATGCAAAAATGCTCGTTTGATCGTTTACTTTTAGCTTCCTTCTCTGTGGTTATTTCTCTGTCGTACTTTCTACGGAGTATCTCACTGGTCGGAAAGGCATGCAAATTCCCAAACCGCTTCCTACACCCTGTATTGAATTTTTTGCCTAACAAGTTGTGCCATGCAGTTGTAATTCCAACTTGAGTACTACTACTAGTAGGAGAACCAGGGGCCAGTTCTTTTAGGCTTCTAGATTAGTAATCCCATAACTACAACCTCCTTCCTAGTTTATTGGTCCCCATTGTAATATGTGTCAAATTTTGATCATAAATTTAACTAATGAAATGTTAGTGCATGCACTAACATTTTATCAGTTAAATCTTTGGTCAAAATTTAGCACAAATTACAATGGTGACGAATAAACCAGGACGGAGGTACTAGTAGTAGTTTAGAAGCCCAAATAAATGAGTGAGGCGCCTTAATGTTACTCTCCACTATGACTAATATTATGGGAAAAGCTGGGGAAAAGCTGCCAATAGAACTAGCCCTAGGAGTAGTAGCTAGGGATGCTAGGAGTAGTAGTTAGGGATCGAGTGTGCGATATGAACCGGAGAAAGTAAATGCAGAGAGATAAAATGCAAAAAGACGGAGGGATGTGATGGTTGCTTGTCCGTTTATTTTAGCAGGACACTTATTACTGGTAGTGGTTGGGTTTTGTGATATGACGGCTTTACTGCCGTACCACGAGTGGGGTGAGACTCCCGTGCAGCGCCGCCCTCTACACTAGTACTACATTAGTCGTGGTCTATCCACCATTGAATTTGAATGAAGATTTAACTGACAAAATGTTAGTGCATGTCAACAAAAACAATATCGTTGGGTTCGTATTTGAACATAGTTTTCAATGATATAATTTTAGGTGACATGCATCAGCATTTATCGTACTATATATAATGTTAGTTCAATTTTGGTCGTACTAATCTATAGTAAGGTGCTCGTGCATTGCACGGAAGAGTGAAATACATTGATTGGGGAGTTGTTTATTTTGACAAAGGATGTGGGGGTCATCTCATGTGTAACGGGTATCGATAGGTTTCTTCGGATATTATTTCATTTCTAGAGCTCACAAACATCCAGGTGAAATAGTAAAAAAGTATCTTTTGCAAACAAAAGAGTTCAACTGTTCAAGCTGCATCAAAAACTTGTGAAGAAATAACACTTATTGTGCTTTGCAAGAAATGGTCTTCAAGAATTAGTTTTTGAGTATCCATTGTTATACATGTTGGCTACAGATGACATGGCACTTTCTTATAGTCAACAATTGGCTATACTATTTAAGTATTAACCATGCCCTTATACACCTAGACGGAGGGATTAAATCAGGATGACTTGGAAGGGGGCAGAGGAGATGTAAGAAATGGTTCATCATAAGTCTTTCACCAGTACTGTAGTAAAAATTCATACATGGAAGATTCTAGACTAAACCATAAATGGATACACTTTTATTCATGCACGATACTCTAATAGAGCAAGATCATGCATGGAAGTCTCCACATGCTTAGACAGCGGATTACGTTGAGCGAAGACTAATGATCAACATTTAACTTGGTAATGCAGATGTCCAGGTGAACCTCGTTGGAGTCCCCGTGCACATTGTTGGGGGTCAAATCATACCATGCGTCTTCCATGTCCACATTGGTGGGAAGGTCCCAGCTCGACAGAGTCCAAGTCATCTTGACGTAGCCAGTGTCGCCGCCCACGTACCTCCGTGGGGTAGTAATAGTGAGCACGCACCCGTACATCGGCCTCGTGTCAGTGTCAGTGTCAGCGGCGTCGCCCCTGACGGACACTACAGAAATGGGGCACGACCTACGCGGGGCTCGTCGGTGCCCACGATCAAGAGGAAGACGCTACCGTCCTCCTCCGAGAATAGCAGACGGCGGTGATCCTCCAGCGACTCCGCACAGTGAACGAGTAGCACGTCTCGTACTTGATTTTCTCCACCAAGGGCTAGTACTGATCGCTGCACGCCTACGTGAGGTGATGCACGATGTCCGCCGATGATCCCTCATAACCCACAAGTATAGGGAATCAAAACAGTTTTCGAGGGTAGAGTATTCAACCCAAATTTATTGGTTCAACACAAGGGGAGCCAAATAATATTCTCAAGTATTAGCAGTTGAGTTGTCAATTCAATCACACCTGGAAACTTAATATCTGCAGCAAAATGTTTAATAGCAATGTAATATGATAGTAGTGGTAACGGTGGTAAAAGGTAAAGGTAGCAAAAGTAATATTTTTGGTGTTTTATAGTGATGATAACAATAGCAAATGAAAAGTAAATAAGCGAAGAACAGTATATGGAAAGCTCATAGAAAATAGATCGGTGATGGAGAATTATGCCGGATGCGGTTCATCATGTAACAGTCATAACCTAGGGTGACACAGAACTAGCTCCAGTTCATCAATGTAATGTAGGCATGTATTCCGAATATAGTCATACATGCTTATGGAAAAGAACTTGCATGCCATATTTTGTCCTACCCTCCCATGGCAGCGGGGTCCTATTGGAAACTAAGGGATATTAAGGCCTCCTTTTAATAGAGTACCGGACCAAAGCATTAACACATAGTGAATACATGAACTCCTCAAACTACGGTCATCACCATGAGTGATCTCGATTATTGTCACATCAGGGTTGCCGGATCATAACACATAGTAGGTGACTATAGACTTGCAAGATAGGATCAAGAACTCTCATATATTGATGAAAACATAATAGGTTCAGATCTGAAATCATGGCACTCGGGCCCTAGTGACAAGCATTAAGCATAACAAAGTCATTGCAACATCAATCTAAGAACATAGTGGATACTAGGGATCAAACCCTAACAAAACTAACTCGATTCAATGATAAATCTCATCCAACCCATCACCGTCCAGCAAGCCTACGATAGAATTACTCACGCATGACGGTGAGCATCATGAAATTGGTGATGGAGGATGGTTGATGATGACGATGGCGACGAATTCCTCTCTCCGGAGCCCCGAACGGACTCCAGATCGGACCTCCCAAGAGAGTTTAGGGCTTGGCTGCGGCTCCGTACCGTAAAACGCAATGAATCCTTCTTTCTGGTATTTTTCTTCCTGAAAGTGAATATATGGAGTCAAGGTTGAGGTCGGTGGAGCATTAGGGGGCCCACGAGGCAGGGGGCGCGCCTAGGGGGGTAGGGCACGCCCCCACCCTCGTGGACAGGTGGAGCCCCCCTGACGTGGATCTTCCTTTGTGATGCCCCGAGACCGATGCTCCAGATGCCTTCCATTTATTTTGATGTTGCCATGATTGTCATAATAAATTGTTGCATCATCATGCTTGTGTTATCTTTTATTCTCACCTTGTGCATTCCATCTTCATGTATGTCACCATGTGCGTTGCATTCTTCATGATGTTGTCTTGCTCTATTCTTGTCGTTTATATCAACCCCTTCCCATCTCTCTCAAATCTACCCATGTATCAGCATCGCATTCTTCCTTCTTATTCCTTTCATTTTTGCAAGTTCCATTTTCTGTCATCCATAAATGTTCGTTCTTTTTCCTTTAAACCTTACACCTTTCCTTTAACCCCTTTGTCAAATTTCAGATCATTTGAAGTTGTTTTGGTTGGGTTCAAAAATGGTTCAAATTTGAATTTTAATTCAAACTAGAATTATTTTTCCGTCCTTAAAAATTCCCAAACCACTTTTATTAAATCAGGCATATTTCATGGTTTCCATAAATATGTCCCTCTCTCCTCAACTCCATTCCAAACCCTCTGTACTTTATTTCTATTTCTGTTTATGCAATAAATAGAAAAAAGTAAAGGTAAATCAGAAAGGAGAGGAAGCCCAGTCGGCTCCTTGGGAAGCCCAGCGAGGCCGGCCCATTTGCTCCAAGTCGGCCCAACCATCCCCTGGAGGCCATCCAACCTCCTCTAACCCTAGGCGCCCGAACCCTCTCCCTCTCGTACTCCTGCGCTGCCGCCACGCTCGCACGCACAGAGTGCTCGCCCTCTCCTCGATTCCCTCCTCCCACACTCACACACCAGAGAGAGGGATCCCGATCCCCATGGCCATGCTCCCCCGCGCCTGATTCCTCTGCCGGCGAACTCCTCTATGCCGCCTCTCCTCTTGCTTCTCCTCGTCGCCGTCTTCTGCACCCCACCCCCCTCGTCATCGCTTCGCCCGTCCCCGACCACCGGTGCCCTTGCCAGAGCTTCTGCGAGCGGTCCAGCGTCCCTGCTTCTCCTCGTCACCGGAGAGTCGCGCCGGCCTCCACGAGCAGCCGAGGCCCAGCACTTCACCGCCGCCTCTCGCCCTCCTGCTTCTCCTCCTCACTTGGACCGCGCGCACGTTCTCCTCTGCGCCGTCTTAATTGAACCAGAAGGGCGAACCAGTGAACCGCCGACTCTTGCACCTGCTGCTTCGCGCCAAATTCGCCTCCGCCGACCGGTCCGCCTCAGCGCCTCCTCCCGCTCGCACCTCCTCCTGCCTCGTCCTTGTTCCCGCACCACCACCGTTTGGTAAGAGCCACCGCTGTTGACGTCCTGTGAGACGCCACATTGTGGGACCACGCCGTCCGATGCTGCTCCGCCCTGCCGCCTCTGCTCCGACCTGCAAGTCCGCGCCCGCCTCCTGGACCACCCGGACGCCCGGACTCCGTTTTCTGTTGTTGCACACCAAGTCGGCCATGCCTTGCTGCCTCTTGTAACGTGCCATGACTCAAGTCCATCGACCACCACGAGGATTCGCCGAGACCATCAAGTTTGAGACTGCTCCGAACCATGTCGTCTCGCCGAATCATCAAAACCGTTTGGATTCACCAAGTACCACTACGCCCGGAGACCTTGGGTCTGTCAAGATCCCCTATGACCCGGGTACGACTATGTGGGTTCACCGAGTGCCCTTTGGTTACGCCAAGTTCAACTGCATCGACTATGTACGGTGACGACCCCGGACATCTACGGAGAGTGTACGACTACAAATGTGTACCCCTACCATCGACCCGCGAAGACCCCGTGGATGTCAACTTCTGTGCCCGCGAACGAATGCATGTGTTGTATGAGATGAACCCCGCGTTTGCACTGTGTCTGAAATTTTCGCTTGGATGGTCCTCCTCGTTGCCATTCCGTCCTCCCGTGGGAACCCGATAACCGGGATCACCCCACCATCTTTTGCACGCTCCCGCCACACTTCCTTTGCACCGGTATCTCCATGAGCTACCGAAACCGTTCTGTTGCCGTGGCATCATTTTTGGATTTGTTGTCGTGTCCCCTTTTCCTTCCGCCATGGCGACAAATGCTTCATATCAACATTTCCATAAAACTTGCATAAACTTGCACATGTCATCCGCATCATGTTAATAACATTTAAAATGTTTAAAATTGTTGTTGCATTAAATTGCTAATGCACATGAGGATTTACCGGAATTGTTGTTTGATGTTTTAGGCCTCATTTAAAATGCCTAACTGTGTTTTTTACTCATGTTTCACCTCTTGCCATGTTTAAACAACATTTAATTTTGCTGAGTAGTTTAAATGGGAGAGAACTAAATAATTAAATGTGGTGTTTCGTCAATATGCAACTCGTTGCATATTGAGCTCCACTTAAGTTGTAGTTTTTCTTATGCACTTTGCCATGTGGAACACCCACGATGCGGCTATATCTCCCACGTGTCGGAGCACGACTTAGAGTCATAACCGCATAGTAGGCATGTCGCAAGAGGGGTAATCTTTACACATCCCATGTACTGAACAAGATAGAGATAAAGAGTTGGCTTACAATTGCCACTTCACACAATACATAAATATAGCATTACATCATCCAGAATACAATCAAGGTCCGACTACGGAACCAAATAAAGACAACCCCAAATGCATAGATCCCCGATCGCCCCAACAGGCCTCCACTACTGATCATCTGGAAAGGAAACATAGTAACGTCCTGAATCCTCATCGAACTCCCACTTAAATTCGGTCGCGTCCCTTGGACTGGCATCATCGGCACCTGCATATGGTTTTGGAAGTAATCTGTGAGTCACGGGGACTCAGCAATCTCACACCCTCGCGATCAAGACTATTTAAGCTTATGGGTAGGAAAAGGGGGGTAGTGAGGTGGAGCTGCAGCAAGCACTAGCATATATGGTGGCTAACTTAAGCAAATGAGAGGGAGAAGAGAAGCAAAGCATGGTCAGTAAACTATAAGATCAAGAAGTGATCCTAGAACTACTTACGTTCAAGCATAACACCAGACCGTCTTCTTTTCCCGGACTCCGCCGAAAAGAGACCATCACGGCTAAAGACGCTGTTGATTCATTTTAATTAAGTTATGTTTCAAGTTCTCTACAGCCGGATATTAACAAATTCCCATCTACCCATAACTGTGGGCACGGCTTTCGAAAGTTCAAAACCCTGCAGGGGTGTCCCAACTTAGCCCATCACAAGCTCTCACGATCAACGAAGGATATTCCTTCTCCCAGGACGGCCCGATTAGACTCAGAATCCCGGTTACAAGACATTTCAACAATGGTAAAACAAGACCAGCAAAGCCGCCCGAATGTGCTGACAAATCCTGATAGGAGCTGCACATTTCTCGTTCTCAGGGCACACTGGATTGTCCAAGATTCCGGTAGGCCAACCTAGAGTTGCCCCTGTTGGCCACCGGCTGCTGACAGGTTGGACCAACACTCAGAGGAGCACTGGCCCAGGGGTTTAAAATAAAGATGACCCTTGAGTCCGCGGAACCCAAGGGAAAAAGGCTTAGGTGGCAAATGGTTAAACCAAGGTTGGGTCTTGCTGGAGGAGTTTTATTCAAGGCGAACTATCAAGGGGTTCCCATTATAACCCAACCGCGTAAGGAACACAAAATCAAGGAACATAACACCGATATGACGGAAACTAGGGCGGCAAGAGTGGAACAAAACACCAGGCATAAGGCCGAGCCTTCCACCCTTTACCAAGTATATAGGTGCATTAAAGTAAACAAGATATAATAATGATATCCCAACAATAATCATGTTCCAACAAGGAACAAACTTCATCTCCACCTGCAACTAGCAACGCTATAAGAGGGGCTGAGCAAAGCGGCAACATAGCCAAACAAAGGTTTGCTAGGAAAAGGTGCATTAGAGGCTTGACATGGCAATATGGGGGGCATGATAAAGCATGTGGCAGGTATTGCGGCATAGCAATAGAGCGAGCAACTAGCAAGCAAAGATAGAAGTGATTTCAAGGGTATGGTCATCTTGCCTGCAAAGTTCTTCGAGTTGACGTAAGCTTGATCCTCGTAAGCATACTCAACGGGTTCCTCGATCACGTACTCGTCTCCCAGCTCTACCCAAGGCAAGAACACAAGCAAGGGAAACACAATCAACCACGATGCAATGCGCAAGCAACATGATGCAAAACATGGCATGATATGCGGGATGTAATATGCAATGCATATGCGTGCTCCGGAAGGAAAATATTGAACCAGGCCTCGACTTGGAAAACCAAGTGCGCCGCTGGAAAGATGAGTTGATTTCGGTTGAAATCGATATAAAGATCACTGGAATCGGATGCACGGTTTGCAAATGGCAAGCAAAACAATAATGGCACAATCCTGCGATTAACAGCACGATGCCATATAAAATGCAACAAGAAACTAAGCTACTTCACTCTAACATAGCAAAAAAGCACATGGCAGTGATCTACTCAAGATGCTTGACAAAATATGAACACTGAGCTATAGGTAAATGACACAAGAGCAGGTTCAAACAAGCATGGCAAAAGTGCAAAAGATATCAGCATCACGACTTAGTGAAAATACTAACATGCCAGGAATTAACATCAGGAAGCAATGTTTAGAGCAAGATAACAACATGCTACAGGAACATGACATTGCAAAGGAAGGCATGGCATGAATCTACTCAAAGCATATAACAAAAATCCCTTACTAACCATAAGCCAAAAAGGATCAGAAGATATGATGGCACCCATGTAAACATAGCAAGTTTCGTTAACAGATTCAGACTTAGCAGAAAACTGGACATGGCAAAAACAGAGTTATGTAGGCATGTTTGCGAGCTCGATGCACTCAACACAAGGCATTGCATGACAAGCTAAGCATACTACCAGCAAGAATACATGTTCATGAAGCTTACCAAAGCAAGAACAATCTGCCAGGAATTTATTAACAACCTTGGCAAAATTTATTAACACGTAAACAATCTGCCAGGAACATTTTATAGCAAAAGTAGAGCAAGATTGAGTCATGCTAGGGCACTCCATAAATGCAAATAGGGACATGGATGGATAGAGCATAACCATATTTCAATATCGTCCTTACTGAACATACTCAAAAGAAGCATGGATCACTCTGTAGCAACATGAATACATGGCTTAAAAATATCAGCAGGGAAATGACAGTGAAATTCTAAGTCCTTGAAATCAGCAACATCACGAGAGCTACTTTGCATGCTTGTGCTAGTCACCACAGCATACACCCCTGTAAAGATGGCATGGCATAGCCCAAAACACATGTAGATCTCATGCCCAAAGGAAGCACACAATAATCATGGGAAAAATGAAAATGCTCAAGATCTGATAAGAATCAGGAACTAACATTTTATAGCACTCTTGCAACATACATTTGGACATCAAGATGCACTCAAAATAGCATGGTGCAATGGAACAAAATGAAGAGGACATCCTAATGAACATTTTGATATATTGCACGCGCAAAATGGAGCTACAGATGAGAAGTTATGATACGATGAACATGGCATAAAAATGTAAGGGAAAATGACTTTGGGAAATTTATACCCTCCCAGATCTAGGGTTCTTCATGGCACGCTCTTCGAGGATCTCCGGAAGGTCGCCGGAGGAGCCGCCGGAGAGGAGGGAGATGACAGGGAGACACGGGCACACCGGGGCGCCGAGATCCGACCGGATCCCTCACCGGATTTGGCCGGGGAAGAAGAAGACGCGGCGGGGCGGCGCTGCAGATGAGTGGCAGCACGCGTCGGCGAGCGGGGGTGGCAGAGCGCGGTGGCGGAAGGCGAGGCGGCGACGGGCGGTGCCGGGCGCGCTCGGGCGGCGATCGCGCGGGGCGCAGGCGGCGGAGGAGCAGGCCCGCGGGGGCCGGTTGCGGGCCTCGGCGGGCCGGTGCGGCGGTGGGTGGCGGCGCGCCACGTGGCACTCACTGGTTGGACGGGCGCGGCGGCGGACGCGTCCGGCCGGGTCCGGACATGTCCGGCGGCGCGAGGAGAGGGGAGCTAGGGTTTTATCCGCAAAAATGGAGGAGGAGGGGACGTTTTTATAGGTAGAGGGAGCTAGGAGAGTCCAACTGGAGTGCGGTTTTCGGCCAGGTGATCGTGATCCAACGGTCGAGAGGATGGAGGGGGTTTGTATGGGTTTGGGGCCACTTTGTAGGGGTGTTGGGCTGCAACACACACGAGGCCTTTACGGTTCCCCGGTTAACCGTTGGAGTATCAAACAAACTCCAACTTGCGCGAAACTTGACAGGCGGTCTACCGGTGGTGTACCAAGGCCGCTTGGCAATTCTCGGTCCATTCTGAGAAGGTTTAACACCCGCACACAAAAAGAGGCCAAAAGGTGGCGCCAGAGGACGTAGGAGTGCCGGATCGCAAAACGGACAACGGGGAAAAGCTCGGATGCATGACACGAACACGTATGCAAATGCGATGCACATGATGACATGATATGAAATGCATCACATGGACAAAAATCAAAACAAAGACAAAACCCAACCACGAGGGAATATCATAACTTAGAGCCGAAAATGGCAAGAGTTGGAATACAAATATGGCAAATTACATACCGGGTGTTACACCATGCCATGCCTCATTAAACCGAACATGCATCATACTTGGTTGTGCATCATGCCATGATTATGTGATGGTCATTTACCATGTTGTTTTCTTCTTTCCGGTGTTTCTTCTTCGGGTTAGTTCCAATAACGTCGCGTTTGTGAGGATTCGTTCGACTTCGTCCGCTTGTCTTCTTCATGGACTCATTCTTCTTGCTTGCGGGATCTCAGGCAAGATGACCATACCCTCGAAATCACTTCTATCTTTGCTTGCTAGTTGTTCGATCTATTGCTATGCCGCGTTACCAACCACTTGCTATATCATGCCTCCCATATTGCCATGTCAAGCCTCCAACCCACCTTTCCTAGCAAACCGTTGTTTGGCTAAGTTACCGCTTCTGCTCAGCCCCTCTTATAGTGTTGCTAGTTGCAGGTGAAGTTGAAGTTTGTTCCTTGTTGGAACATGGATATGTTTTGGATATCACAATATATATATTATATAATTTAATGCATCTATATACTTGGTAAAGGGTGGAAGGCTCGGCCTTATGCCTGGTGTTTTGTTCCACTCTTGCCACCCTAGTTTCCGTCATACCGGTATTATGTTCCTTGATTTTGCGTTCCTTACACGGTTGGGTGTTATGGGAACCTCTTGACAGTTTGCTTTGAATAAAACTCCTCTAGCAAGGTCCAACCTTGGTTTTACATTTGCCTAACAACCTAAGCCTTTTTCCCATGGGTTTCTGGATCCCGAGGGTCATCTTTATTTTAACTCCCCGGGCCAGTGCTCATCTGAGTGTTGGTCCAAACTAGAACCCCTTGTAGCGCCACCTCGGGGGAAACTTGAGGGTTGGTTTTAGTCATATGGATTTCTCATCCGGTGTGCCCTGAGAACGAGATATGTGCAGCTCCTATCGGGATTTGTCGGCACATTCGGGCGGCTTTGCTGGTCTTGTTTCACCATTGTTTAAATGTCTTGTAATCGGCATTCCGAGACTGATTGGGTCTTTCCGGGAGGAAGAATATCCTTCATTGATCGTGAGAGCTTGTGATGGGCCAAGTTGGGACACCCCTGCAGGGTTTGAACTTTCGAAAGTTGTCGTGGAATTGTCACGGCAGATGTCCTAGAGCAAGGACTTAGTCATAGCGCCATCGCACTAGGAAGCTTTAAAGGGGTTAATCAGGACAAGGGACACGAGAGAGTTTTTATACTAGTTTGGCCCCTTACGATGAAGGTAAAAGCCTACGTCTAGTTGGGTTTGGTATTGCTAGGGTTTCGATCTCCAAGAGGCTCAACTCGTCAGCTTGGTTATCGATTTGTTGTTTCTTGCCCTAAGCCGCCACCAGGTCGTCCCCTTATATACATGGGTTGACGCCTGGTGGCCTAAAGAGTCTCGGCCGGCTCATAATCGTATCCGGCTCGGTGACTTCCTTTACATGACTTTCTTTACAAGTCTTTCCTTACATATGGCGGTTCATAATTTCAGGCCTTAAACCGCCTTCGGGCCTTTGCGCCTTCTATAAGACTTAATAAACTACAATCTTGAATGTTTGCTGGGCTTCTTGCGTAACCCGCCATTGGGGCTGACCCGGCCCCTCCTGGGCGGGTCTCAACTGATAGTAATATCCCCAACATTAGGCCCCAGGTTGACTTTGAACTTTGTTCTTTGTCAATCTTCCATACTTAGCAAAAATCCATCTTATCTTTACTGAAATTTCCTTGTAACCCGCCGTGACGTCATCTCTTGAAAACGCAAAAAACTTTCATGACGTCATCTTCCAAAGGATCTTTTATCTTTAATGTTTCCCGAGAATAGAGGCGCCTATATAGCTGGATAACAATTATTCGGTTCTCCCTCGATTTTTGCGCCCATTTGTTCGCATCTTTCCTTATAAATAGGCTCGCCCCGGCCTTCCTCATTCTTCTCTCTCTATGTCTTATTCCTCTCGCGTCCCTGCCGTTGCTCGAGATTCACCGCCGCCGCGCCTCATCTCCGTCGTCGACTCTGGCCGCTGCATCGACCTGAACCGATCCAGAGAACCCGCGGCGACCTCTGCAGTGGACCTGCAACCATAAGTTTCCTTTCCTTCGTGTCTAAAATCTTCATTAGGGTTTCCAAGCTCCTGCGTGTTCTTTGTAGTTCATCATAGCTTCTTCATAGTTCTTCCACTGCCTCCTCTTTTTGATCCAAAAGTGATGTATGTTTATGTAGTAGTTGTTTGGTGCCTCCTTTTGATACTAGCAGACTCCTTTTTCTGGTACAAGAACCATATTTAGATCTAATGAACTCATCTGGGCTGTATTTTTAGGTCCAAATTTTTTTTCATTTTGAACATCCATTTGATCTGAAATAATATCAAGCATTTTGGGAAACTTGTTTGTCCCAACACTTAGCTGAATCCACTTTCTGAAAGAATCTGTAGCCATGGCGGCTTAGCGCACCGACTTCCTTTTCCTTATATGCCATTAGCCCTTAGTTAAGCCGTCATTACTTTTTTTGCATATTCATCCTTTAACTATTAACCTCACCGTAAAACTGAACCAACATGTTGCTTTTATTTTCAGTTCCTTGCACATCATGCCGTCAAAGACACCAACCATCTGTAACTGGGTCCCCTCAACCATAACTGAGGAACATTTAAAATAGTTCTTCACCATAGGATTTCTGCCATCAAAAGCTGTCATGTCTTATCGTGCCCCTGACTCGGGAGAAGAACGGCCCAATCCGAAAGATGGTGAGGTGATCGTTTTTACTGACCACTTGAACCGTGGCTTCTTACCGCCCGGCTCAAAGTTCTTCAGAGAGGTCCTCCATTTTTTCAAACTCCACCCTCAAGATATCGGGACCAACTCCATATCTAACATCTGTAACTTCCAAGTGCTCTGTGAGGTATATCTTCAACAAGAGCCGACCGTGGAATTGTTCAGAGAATACTTTTATCTGAACCGGCAGAATGAGTGCACCAACGGCCTTAGTTTAGAACTTGGAGGTATATCAATCCAGCGCCGGCACGGTGCCGTCTTTCCCCTTATTGTCTTACGAAGCCACCCAAAGGACTGGAACCAGACTTGGTTCTACTGCCAGGACACTTCACCAGGAAACGAGAAGCCCCTGCCGGGTTATAGCCCCGATCGCCTTGACTCCAAGTTTGCGCTTCCTGATAAGCTGACTACCGCTGAACGTAAGAGGCTGCTTCCATCCATCAAAAGGATCAACACTCTGTTGGGGAACGGGTTAACTGGAGTTGGTCTGACCCGCTGCTAGATCTCATGGCGGGTCATCCCATTGAGCCGTCGGTCAAAGCTGATGTATGAGTATGGTGGAGGCCCAGATGACTCCCTTCGTCATAGCCCTGTTCAATTGACAGAGGAAGATATTGTCTCAATGTCAACTCTTCTAATGAACGGGAAATATGAAGATTGCTGTGTCGTCGGGTTAAACCCCTTCTGTCTGCTTAACCCGGTTCCAGAAGTAAGGATGTCATTATTTATCTTTTTTGTATTTCTCCAGCCATATTGTTTTAACACTTACCTGACTCTTTACCTTCTTTTTACCTGTCTGCAGGCCAATTCCGACTTCTGGAAAGTTAAGTATGACCACGAGGTGGCGAAGAAAGCGAAAGCCGCTGCCATAAACACCAAGAAAACGACCCGGAGGTCAAAAAAGAAGAAAAAGAGTACTGCTGAAGACCTGATGAAGCTTGATGATACATCTGACTCGGAGGTAGCCCTTGATTGCCTTGGCCAATTTTTTAACAATCTTATTGACACTGATCATTACCAGGATGACACTGGGGCCAGTCAGGCCGGGGAAGCAGAGGTAACTATCATTTCCTCCGACCCAGAGCCCTTACCAAGACACAAAGTTCGACGAGCGATCCGTAAAGTAAGGTTTTCTAACCGTTTAGCTCACTTGGATCCCAACTTTCGTTTGAAAAAGCAGCAACATGAAAGCCGTCGTCAAGCTGGGATTGAAGACGAACCGGCTGTCGTTCTTGAACAAACTCCTCGGAAACGTTCGAATGAGGTTTACTTATTTAGGTATTTAACTCTGTTTAATGTATCCTTCTCCTTGTATTTCTTTTAACTCTGTTTTATCTTTTCAGGAGGTGTCTCGCTCTTCTGGCGACTCATCGCACACGCAATTCCCGGCTTTCAAGACTGCTCCCGGGTAATCCGAAACCCTCCTTTCTTTCAGGTTGTTCAATTGTATCTTTATACTGACAATCCTGCAACCTTTTTTTCTTAGTGGCCAAGCTAAATCTAAGAAAGCGAAGGTAGCTAAGCCGGCGGAAGACCCGCCGACGCTGGCATCTGACCCGGCTAGGCCTTCTTCTCCGTTAACTGACGCTCCAGAAGACCCGCTTGTTGACACCGAAGCAAATCCTCCTGAGCCATTATTTGACGAAAACACTGTGAATCCTTCCACAACCGGACCATCAAGCTCAGCCAACCCGCCGTCTCCGTCTACACAAGATGTTCAAATTACCGGGAGCCGCTTTATTGAACCGGGGAACCCAACCATGCTGGCACGGTGTACAGCCAAACAAGAGGCGTTGGAGAGGCAGAAAGTTTGCTTTGACGTTGCCAACTATGACCGTCTCAATGCTAATGATATTTTATCCGGCTATCTTAACCATGTACACTCTAGCCGCGACTCTGAGATTGAAATGGTTAAACAAATGCAGTTGAAATACGAGGTATGTCTTTCCGGCTTATCTGTATTCCTTCTGCCCCAAGTCTTCAGATTATGAGAGAACCGGAATGACCTGTAGACTTTAAAATATAGGCCGAGACCTTTACCTTTGAAACTTGTCTTGACTTTCATAGATCAAAGCTTCACCTGTAGTCCCCAAGGACCGGTTCATTTTGATAATAAATGAACCGGTACTTTAAATTGTTTGGTACCTTTGAGAAACTTGCTGAACTGCATACATTAGCCCCCAAGTGCCAAGTGCTGTTATTTTGTAATGTACTTGGGACTTAAATATGTTTGTAGAGTCGTAGAAATTTGATTTGGCATACATTAGCCCCCAAGTGTCAAATGGTTTTTTATAAAGTACTTGAGACTTGAATCTTGATTTTTGAATTTGAAACCAAATCTTGACTCATCTGAATGTTTTTGCAGAATGCCTTATCTGAATTGAACTCTCAATTGACTGACACAAAGACCCGGCTAGTGAGTCAGGAGACAGAAATCAAATCCGCTAACTCCAAACTAAAAATAAGTCTCTCTGCAACGGAAAATTTAAAGAGCAACTTTGCTGCCAAGAAGAAAACTTGGGAAGAGGAAAAAAATGCTTCTGACCCAATGTGCTGAGATGGCCGAAACAGCTCTGAAAGAGATTTCAACAGAGTTGAATGGGTTAAAGGGCCGGGTGTCTCAAATGGTAGCTACTATCTTTGGTAAGTTGTCTGACTTTAACTTTTCTGTGCTTTTTGCCGATCCGGAGCATAATCCACTAACTGACTTTGCGTGTAAAATTTATGCAGGTCCTCAAAGCAAAAATCTAAGCCAAGACCCGTTGATTAAACTGAAGGCAGTATATACTTTGGTTGAACAACTGTATATTGGCGCACAGCGGGCTCTGGTCGCCATCTCTCCTGCTAATCAAGGACCCAACCTGGTCAGTGATGTCCTGGAGAAACTGTCCATCCTTCCTGCCAGGTTTCAAGAAGTAAAACGCTCCTGCACATGAGCCAGAGCTTTGACTACCCTGAGCCGCTCCAAGGCTTCGGTGCCAGACCTAGACCCGGCGGACGTGGCCAGAGGCTATCCCACCGTGAAGGAAGGCGGATCTCCTTTTGATCAGGATGACTTCATGGCTTACATGCGCGGAGTCCGGCCTCAGGCAACTACCCTTGGAGATGATACCAATGTTGATAAATACCAGCCGGGTTTTGATAGTGAGAATAAGAAGATGGCCACTCCCTCATACAAGGTAAGAAATTTGATCCCACCAGTGAGAGAAGACACATTTGCCCCGGAAGTTGACCTGGTTGGCTTGATCGACGATGAAGCCGAATTTGTCGCCGTGAATGGTTTTGATTGGTCAAAACCCAACTTCCAGCCAACAGAAGGTGGTGAACCGGCGAGGGAGGAAAAATGATCATCTTCATGGGCTTATTGATGGAGTCCTGGATTAGGGGGTCTCCGGACAGTCGGACTATATCCTTTGGCCGGACTGTTGGACTATGAAGATACGAGATTGAAGACTTCGTCCCGTGTCCGGATGGGACTCTACTTGGCGTGGAAGGCAAGCTAGGCAATACAGATATGTATATCTCCTCCTTTGTAACCGACCTTGTGTAACCCTAGCCCCTTCCGGTGTCTATATAAACCGGAGGGTTTTAGTCCGTAGGACAACATACAATCATACCATAGGCTAGCTATTAGGGTTTAGCCTCTCCGATCTCGTGGTAGATCAAATCTTGTACTACTCATATTATCAAGAATAAATCAAGCAGGACGTAGGGTTTTACCTCCATCAAGAGGGCCCGAACCTGGGCAAAACATCGTGTCCCCTGCCTCCTATTACCATCCGCCTTAGACGCACAGTTCGGGACCCCCTACCCGAGATCCGCCGGTTTTGACACGGATATTGGTCCTTTCATTGAGAGTTCCTCTGTGTCGTCATCATTAGGCTTGATGGCTCCTTCAATCATCGATAGCGATGCAGTTCAGGGTGAGACTTTTCTCTCGGACAGATCTTTGTGTTCAGCGGCTTCGCACTGCGGGCCAACTCGCTTGGCCATCTGGAGCAGATCGAGAGTTACGCCCCTGGACACCAGGTCAGGTTTGGAAGCTTAAACTACACGGCCGATATCCGCGGAGACTTGATCTTCGACGGATTCGAGCCCCTTCCTAGTGCACCACATGGTCACAATGAGCATGATTTAGCCCTGCCATCGGACAGTGTTCAGGAGATCATGCCGCAACCACTCCGACCCTCAATTTGGAGCCAGTTGCACCATCCATGGACGGGTGGATAGACCCATCCACGGAGTCCGCACTCTCATCGGCGATCGAGCCGAGTATCGACCTTACCCTTCACGGGAGCCGTGACGCCGAACTACCGGATTTTTCCCTGGCCACGGACTCCAAACCGCCTGCGCCCGTACCTATCGAATCCGACTGGGCGCCGATCATGGAGTTTACCTCCACGGATATTTTTCAGCACTCGCCCTTCGGCGACATACTGAACTCATTAAGGTCTCTCTCCTTGTCAGGAGAGTCCTGGCCGAACTATGTCTGGCAGGATTGGGATGCAGATGACGAAGAAATTTGCCGCCCACCCACGACCCACTTAGTAGCCACTATCGACGATTTGACCGACATGCTCGACTTCGACTCCGAAGACATCGACGGCATGGACAACGATGCAGGAGGCGAACAAGAACCACTTCCCACAGGGCACTGGACAGCCACCTCGTCATATGACATATATATGGTGGACACACCCAAAGAAGGCAATGGCGACGGAACAGCGCAGGATGACCCCTCCAAGAAGCAACCCAAGCGCCGACGTCAGCGGCGCCGCTCTAAGTCTCGCCAAAGCAAAAGCGGTGACATCGGCACAGGAGATAATAGCACTCCGAACAGTACCGAAGACGACAACAATCCCCTCCACCAAGATTTAGGGCAGGAGGATTGTCGGGTGGTTGGTGCGACATATGCCAATGGCTGGCTTATCATTGTGGGAGCCAATAAAACATCGCCGGTGCCTAGAAACGGGATAAGGCGAAGACATGCATGCCGGTGGATCTTACCCAGCTTCAGGGCTCTCATGGAGATAACACCCCTACTGCTGCTCTGCGGGGTCTCCGCATGGTCACTAGATCGACAAGTAGCTACAAGAGGCTCCTTGAGCTGTTCGGTGAAAGGATGAAGAAGGGCAAGGCTAGCCCGCCTCTCCTCTCGATGTGGTGTCTAAAACTACTGAAAAAGATCCCCCTGCATGGGTGCCCTGGGGGGTTTATATAGGCCTACCCCCCAGGGGTACAATGGTAATCTGGCTGGGCGTGGGCCCCAGCCGTCTGTGTCTACACTCGCCAGCTTCTCCGCCGACCGATGGGGCCCGCCGACTGGTGGACCCTGCCGGCTACCGGCCTTCTGGTCGATAGGCCGGTCCCACCGCTCGAGGGTCTTGTCGGAGGCTTGTTACTGTTGCCTCGCCTTTGGTGACAAGGGCTTTGTCGTGGTAAGCATGGCTACAGTGCTGTCGCCGGGAGGCTTATCGCTGTAGCCTTACCTCGTCTTATCTCCTTAATGAGGTGCCTCCTTCGAAGGAGTGAACTAGACAGCTATTGGGAGTGGGCCATACCCCAGGCTGACTCGGGGAGGCCTGGCCGCCTTTAGGCGTCTCCCTGACGGAGGGGGCCCGCCACCCACGGGTCGTACTGACAGCTCGCCGTGGGTGATATCATGGTCAACATGGCAACAGTGCCACGTCGGACGGGTTATGGCCGCCCCGTACGGCGCACTGTGGTCATGCGCGTTCCGGGATTCGGGGGTGGCAGGCTTCACTGTAGCCATGCCCCGTCTCATCACCGTTATGTGGGTGCAGACTCTAAGGGCACGATCTTGGCCGCCTGCTGGAGGGGGGCCGGCTTCTTGGAGTCGGCCTTCTCACGGCCGGCTTCTTGGAGCTGGCCCTCTCATGGTTTTCTTTACGAGGTTTTTAGGGCCAGGCCACCTTCGTGCAGCCGGCCGGAGAGGTAGCCAGCTGGGGGAAGGCGGCCCCATGTCTTGGATGCTTGAAGGCTCGATCGGCCTATAATTTTTCTGAAGAGCCAGGGGGAGCCGGCTAGGCTACCCATGGTCATTTACTCCGACAGTAGTCCCCGAAACTGGTTGGGCTCCGAGGTAGAAAAAAGACGAGAAGCTCAATCAGCTTCCTATCTTGAGGAGCCGGAAACTGGGAGCCGACTTTGATCAGGTGCACCGTCTTCTGGAGGTATCCAAGCTTGAAAGCGGGAACCAGGCGGCGCATGAGTCAGGCCGCGAGCTGACCGCTCGTCGCCTGCGCGCCATGTGGCACCCTACGGCTGGGAGGGCCTGCCAGCCCACGCGCGCGACAGGACACTGCCGCAGTCGGGGGGCCGCCAACCACCGGGCCTCGGTCCACGCACGGATCTTCTGCAGCCCGGATGGAATGCACGCCACCCAGTGGCGGTTACCGATCATCGTGAAGGCGCAATAATCATGGGGCGTGGGGGAGTGGACGCAGTTAATCCCACGTCCCCCATGCCTTGCCTCCTCGGCTTCGCCGCACGAGGCTATAAGTAGGGGAGAGGAGGGGAGCGGCAGACGCTCGCACGCTCGCCCTCACTCTGCCCCTTCCTTCTTCCTCTTTCTCCTCTGCATCGCCATAGCTACCCGCCGTCGCTCGGCTTTCCCGCCAATCTTCTTGGCTCGCCATTGCTCAGCCACAACAGGGTCACGCGCTCCCCGCCGCCGCGCCTTTCTCGTCGCCGCGCCGTCCCCATGGCGCTATCGAGCTCCTGGGATGACTCCAACGTCCATGAAGACCACGTCGAGTTCCTCCGCCAGACGTGGCGGCTGCCTAGCGCGAACTACATGCGGGTCCGTCTCGCGCCGGAGACAGAGATCTCGCCGGCGCCGGAGGAGGGCGAGCAGGTAATCTTCCGCTCGCACTACCTGTCCGGCTTCGGCCTGCCGGCGAGTGGGTTCTTCAGCTCCTTCCTCGAGTTTTATCATCTCTAGCCGCATCACCTCACTCCAAACGCGGTGATGCTGCTGTCGGCCTTCGTCTCCCTGTGCCAGGGTTTTCTTGGTGTCCTCCCCACACTCGAACTCTGGGGGGAATTCTTCCAGTGCAAGCTTGGCACCGTCGTCGCGGGCGTGCCCGCCCCATGCGGTGCCTTCATCGCCATGCGGAGGACGAGCGACAACAATCCGTTTCCGCCCATCCCGCTGATCCAGCCGGTGAAGTTCTAGCAAAAATCTTACTTCTACGTGAAGAACGTCGCTCCACAAGGCGACTTCGTCAATCTACCAGCTTACATAGCCGGCCCGCCGGCTGGGGGGCAGCCCTCATGGTCCTACCGGGCCAGGTCGCTGTCTCAGGGTGGGGCCGCCGCCATTGCACGGCTCCGGGTGATGATCCAGTCGGAGGGCCTGACCGGGGCCGACCTGGTGCCCGTCTTCATGGAGCGCCGGGTGCTCCCGGTCCAGGGCCGACCTCACATGATCTTCCAGATGAGCGGCCGCTTCGACCCGTGCCGGCTAAGCACCAAGGAGATGCCTCATGCCGAGGTGTCTTACATGGTGAACTATATTTCCAACTGCAAGCTCACCGAGGTGTGCCAGTACGGCAAGGAGCCGTACTCTCGCGCCAATCCTCCGCCTACGGTATGTTTCTCTTCTTTTCTTCTTTCCCTGTTGTCGGGTTCGCGATAGCCGACTCCTGACCAGTCGGCTTGTTTTCAGCAGAACCCCATGCTTCCGCCGGCAACCAGGGCTGCAGGGGTGGAACGCCAGTTCCTCCCCGACCCGGACCTGGGGGCGGCCGCCATGGAAGACGACGTCGTAGGGGGAGGTGGCGAGGTAGGCAGCTCTAGGCTCGGGGCTACCTTCAAGGACTGGCCGGATGATGATGAGGTCAAAGTCATTCCGCGCCGCCGACCGGCACCCGATCATCAAGGCGCGGGCCCATCTGCCGTGTCGGCTGCTCATGGTGGCGCGCAGAAACGCCGGGCCACGTCGACCCACTTCGGCAGTCGGCCAAAGAATCCCAAGAGTACCAAAGTGGCAACCAAGCAGGACAAAGCAGCCGCGAAGCCAGCCCGCTTCCGCAAGGTGGTGAAGCAGCCACAGGCGGTTTTAGTGTAAGTGTCATTTTTCTTACACCTTTCTTTTTCTTCTTCGGTTGATATTCTTCTAAGCCCTCTTCTTGACTTATCAAATAGGGCCCCGCTTTCTCTCGGGCGGGCCTCTGCTGCCTCCATAGTCGGAGCCGTGGGAGGGTCTTCAAGCTCCCGTCGTGTGGATCCCCATGCCGATCTCCTAGAGGCGACAGAGCGAAACGCGCGGGAGGCGCGGGAGGAGCGGGAGGCGGAGGAGAGGAGGGCGGTTCGGGAGGTCAGGAAGAAGTCGGCGGAGGCGCGAGCCAACGCCGCTGCCAAGGCCCAGGCGGAGGCCGCGACCGCGGAGAGGGAGGCGGAGGCCCTGCAGAACCAGCCTCCATAGCTTGTCACCCCACTTCGCGCTGCGGCTCCCGACATCCCAGTGCCCCCGACGGAGGAGGCCGGCCGTGGCCGGCCGGCGATGGAGAAGGAGGTGGAACCAACGCCGCCGACTGGAAAGGGCCAAGGTGGTCGGCCTGACGTGCCGGCCGTGCAGCCGGCCGGAGGTGAGCCGACTGTGGGGGCTGACCTTGTGGTCTTGTCGCCGTCTCGTCGGTGCGTGGGGAAAGCGGCTTGAGCGCCGGAGCCGCAAAAAGCTGCGGGCGCCAGCTCGTCGACCTAGGACCCGGAGGCGGTTGGCGACAGCTCGTCCGGGTGGACGCCGGGCGGTGGGACGACCGTGCTGAACGTGGCGGCGCAGGACATCGGGAGCCAGCTTCAGGCCCAGGCCGGCGCACTGAGGCAGTATACTCAAGAGTTTCTCGCGACTCGAACAGTTATTCGGGTGAGTCCTCCCGTCTTTCGTTGATTGCTCCTGATTTCTTCCGTGGGGGCGCGTCAGCGCACCCACTGGGTGTAGTCCCCAAGTTCCGAGTCGGCTGCTGGGCAGGCGGCTTGGAACTTCTTAGTAGACTTTGATTGTCGTCTTGTTCTTACTCGCATCTCTTGTCTTATCTGCAGGAGTACCACAACCTCCGCGCAGCTGCTTTCAACTCCCAGGCCCAGGAGTTGGACCAGAAGGCCGCTGACCTGACCGAGAGCCGGAGTAAGTGCTTCATCTTTTATCTCAAGTGGGGGCGCGTCAGCGCACCCACTGGGTGTAGTCCCCGAGATTCGGGCCGACTGCTGAGCAGTCGGGTCGGATATTTTCCTGACGACTTCTTTCTTCATATCTGCAGGGGCCAATGCTGACTTGAGGGACCAGCTAAGCGAAGCCTAGTCCGCCCTTCGCACCAAGGAGGCCGAGTGCGCCGCCCTGGCTCAGGAGCGCGATCGCCTGGCCACGAAATTGGCCGACCAGGAGGAGAGCCACAAGGCGTCCTGACGACGGCGCAGGACAGCGAGGCTGCCCTCAAAGCCGAATATGAAACCGAGGCGGCGAACTGGGCCAAGGCAAGGCAGGTGCTGAGTCAAGGCTACAGCCGGGTGGAAGACTTAATCGATGGTAGGCCGCCTTCTTCTTAGTTTCTTTGCCTGCCTCCTGCCATCTAGTTCGTCTTTTGATTTTGTGCTACTGCTTTCTTCTTTGTGCAGATTACTTTCCCGGTTACTCTGCTGCCACTACCCAAGCCATCGAGGCCTATCGCGACGCGCGACAGTAGGCAGGGGCCGAGATCACACCGGGTGCCAGCCGATCACTTGAGGAGCAGCTTCTGGTGCTTCAAGCCCGCCTGCAGCCGGCCCAGCGCATACTCCGCCGTCTTTAGCGCGCCGGGGCGCAAGTGCTAGCCACCCTCTGGCCCGGCGAGGCGGTTCCGCGCACCCAAAGTCGAACTGCCGACTGGCTGGAGGTCGCAGTCGGCCGCTTCGAGGCTTGGAGGGCGTCGGTGGCCCGGTCCGGCGCTGGGCGGCCACTGGAATTCGTCCGAGCTTGGTATCCTGGGCTAAACTTGGACCAGCTGAGCACCTCGCGACAGGATGCCGATGAGGAGCTAGAGGCGGTGCGGCCAGCTATCGTCTAGCGCGCCTCGGCGATCGCCGAGTACACCGACACCAGCGCCTTTTCCCCTAAGGTGGATGATGGCGGCGTTGCTCAGCCGGAGGAGCGGGGTTTGGGCAGAACCCGGAAGAAGGTGAGGACTTGGCGGAGGAGATTGCTTCCAGCGATGAGGGCGAAGGGGAAGAGGGAGAGGAAGGTGAAGGCGTTGTGCCAGACAGCGAAGCGACCAGCCCGCCTCAGCCTGATCGTGCCTCCAGCAACGAGGCGCGTGCAAGCGCGCCGCCTGCAAGAGGTGATGATCATGTCGAGATTCGCCAGCCGGTCACTCCTCCAGCCGGCACTGCTGTCTCCACCAACCTGACCAACTCGCCCGTCGTTCCATTGGCCTGATCCGCCGTCCTTGCTTTCCTGCTTGTTACTCTTTTGAACAACTTTTATTAAATTTGTGTAGTTCCACCCACTGGGGTGTATTCAAACTATGTTGAATGCTGGCCTTTTGAAGGTCTTTTGTGTAAATATAATTATGCATGTGTTTGGCTTCCGTTCATGTTTGCTTTTCATCCTTTTGGCTTTTTCCTTTGCCGGCTTCCCTTGGCCACCGCCTTCCTAGCCGGACAGCTGCTCTGCAGTCTGTGGCTGGAGAAGGACTTGGTCGTTTTGGGAAGACAAGTACTCGAGCTTTCTTAGATTGCAGCAAGGTGAACGGGAAACCGGCCAGCCGGCTGCTCTGGTAGCCAGTTGGCGGGGCGGGAGGCCGACTCGCATTATATAAGTTCGTTAGTCCTTAGCCGTTTTTCGTGTGGGCATCCTTTCCTGCCCTTGGCTCTTGCCAGTCGGACAGTCGATTCTTCGAGCTGCGACTTTTGACAAGAGGGGGCTTGGGTGCCGGCACACTACTTGTCTAACTGCAGGCAGAACTTTAGATATAACTCGAGGCGGCGAGTCCCCGGGCCGACTGGTCGAACCCGGTGCCGGACGAAAAAGAAAATGTAGTAACATAATCATATGCGTGATACTCATCATTCATAGATAAAAGAGGGTAGTCCCCGAGTGCTCCTCGGGGGACCCTTTTTCTTGTACTTAGTACAAAAGGTAGCATGCTACATACTGCTTTTTAACTGTAAAATCTTCGGAGCAGATTGGCGTTCCATGGTCGTTCCGACTCCTTGCCGGAATCATCTCTCTTGCGTGTCTTCGGCTTCTGCATGTCGATTAAGTAGTAGGAGTCATTGCCTAAAGCTCTGCTGATGACGAAGGGGCCCTCCCAAGGGGCCGAGAGCTTGTGCTGGCCAACTATTCGCTGGATCAGCCGGAGCACAAGATCGCCCTCTTGGAAGGATCTTGGCTTGACCTTCTGGCTATGGTAGAGGCGCAGACCTTGTTGATAGATGGCGGACCGGCTGAGGGCTAACACCCGGCCTTCTTCCAGCAGGTCGACGCCGTCTTCTCGTGCTTCCTTGGCCTCCGCCTCCGTGTACATGGTGACCCGAGGTGAGTCGAACTCGATGTCAGTTGGGATGACAGCCTCGACACCATATACAAGGAAGAAAGGGGTGAAGCCGGTTGACTTGTTTGGGGTAGTGCGCAAACTCCAGAGGACGGCCGGCAGCTCGTCGAGCCAACAGCCGGCCGAACGCTCCAGTGGCACGACCAGTCAGGGCTTGATGCCGGAGAGGATGCGGCCGTTTGCTCGCTCGACCTGGCCGTTTGACTGGGGGTGGGCAACGGACGCTAGGTCCAGCCGGATGCCTTGTGTTGCGCAGAAGCATGCCAGTGCTCCCTTGGCAAAATTTGTGCCATTGTCGGTGATGATGCTATGCGGCACACCGTACCGGGTTGTAATATATGCGATGAATGTCACGGCAGTCGGCCCATTCAGCTTCTTGATCGGCTTTGCTTCAATCCACTTGGTAAATTTGTCCACAGCGACGAGCAGATGTGTCATGCCACTGCGTGCCGTCTTGAATGGGCCCACCATGTCCAGCCCCCAGACGGCAAAAGGCCAGGTGAGGGGGATGGTCTTGAGTGCAGAAGCCGGCAGGTGTTGCTTGGAACTGAAAACTTGGCACCCTTTGAAGTGTTTGACTAGCTCCTTAGCGTCATCCAAAGCAGTCGGCCAGAAGAATCCATGGCGGAAAGCTTTGGCGACGAGTGATCTTGAGGCCGCGTGGTGGCCGCATTCACCTTGGTGGATGTCCTTAAGGATTGCTATGCCCTTCTCTGGATCGACGCAGCGCTGGAAGACTCCAGTGACGCTGCGCCTAACAAGCTCTCGGTTTACTATTGTGTATGCTTCGGCTCGGTGTTGGACTTGTCTTGTCGAGATCTCATCAGTTGGCAACTCTCTGTTTACTAAGAAGTTGAGGATGGGTTGGGCCCATGATGGAGCTGCAACTTCTTCTACTGTCACAACTGCTACTGTGACCAAGGCGGGTGGGCTGGGTGGTGAAGAGTTGGAGTCGGCCACCGCTTGTTGTGTCGATGCAGTCCCCGGGCCCGCTGCAGTAGCCCCCGGGCCGAGTTCCGAAGTTCCCGGGCCGGGTGCGACTATGGCAGTCCCCGGGCCGCCTGTCGAAGTCCCCGAGCCGCCTGCTTGGTTCCCCAAGTCGGACCTGACCGCATCGGGGTCAAGCGGCACGAAGATGGAATCAGATTCTGGAGACGGCTTTATAGACGGCTTGAGGAGGCGGTGGAGAGAAACACCGGATGGTATAGCTTGCCAGGTGGAGCCTATTCGTGCTAGGGCATCTGCTCGCACGTTGTCGGCCCGTGGTACATGAAGGAATTCGCATCCATCAAAATATCCACTCATTTGCTGAACGAGGAAGCGGTAGCTCGCCATGTTTGCGTCTTTGGCGTCCCAGTCGCCAGATGACTGCTGGACCACCAAATCCGAGTCACCATAGCACAGGATCCGGCGGATGCCGAGCTCTTTGGCTAGCCGGAGCCCGTGTATGAGCGCCTCGTACTCGGCCACATTGTTGGAGGTGGCAAAATGAATTTGCAATGTGTACTTGAGCTTGTCGCCCTTGGGAGAGGTGAGTATGATGCCAGCTCCCAAGCCGGTGTGTATCTTGGACCCATTGAAGTGCATCCGCCAATGAGTGGAGTCGGGGGCCGGTGGTAGGTACTGGGTTTCGGCCCAGTCGACAAGGAAGTCGGCCAGTGCTTGGGACTTAATGGTGGTGCGGGGCTGGTAGAAGATTATGTAGGGAGCTAGCTCAATGGCCCATTTTGCCACCCGGCCGGATGCGTCCCGGCTGCCTATGATCTCGGTGAGCGGGGCAGTACATACAACCGTGATTGGGTGCTCTTGAAAGTAAGGCTTGAGCTTCTTTGCGGCGAAGTACACACCATAGCACATCTTCTCATAGTGTGGGTAGTTCTGCTTCGAGGCGGATAATACTTCACTTAAATAATAAACTGGCCTCTGGACTAGCTGAGCTCGGCCTTCTTCTGGGTGCTGGACCACGATAACTGTGCTCACCACCCGGCTAGTGGCGGCAATGTAAAGGAGCATGGGCTCTTTCTTAGTCGGTGCCACCAAGACAGGCGGCGTGGTCAGCATCTTCTCTAGCTCGTGGAAAGCTTGGTCTGCTTGGTCGTTCCAATCGAAGTGAGTGGACTTCTTCATGAGTCGGTAGAGGGGGAGAGCTTTCTCTCCGAGCCGGCTGATGAAGCGGTTCAGGGAAGCCAAGCATCCGGTGAACTTCTGGACGTCTCGTAGCTTGGTGGTAATCTCCATTCTCTCTATGGCCTTAATCTTCACTGGGTTGCATTCGATGCCGCGTTCGGAGACCAGGAAGCCTAGAAGCTGGCCGGCTGGTACTCCGAACACACATTTCTCGGGGTTGAGCTTGATCTGAAACCGGCGCAAGTTTTCAAATGTCTCTCTGAGGTCTTCCAGCAAGGTACCACACTTCTCCGTCTTCACCACAATATCATCTACATAGACGTGGGCATTTCTGCCGAGCTGCTTGAGGAGGTATTTCTGCATGCAACGCTGAAAAGTGGCACCGGCATTTCTTAAGCCGAATGTCATAGTCAGGTAGCAGAAAGCTCTGAATGGTGTGATGAAGACGGTTTTTAGGCGGTCAGCTGGATCCAACTTTATCTGGTGGTAGCCTGAGTAAGCATCCAAGAAGCTCAACAGCTCGGACCCGGCTGTGGAGTCTATCACTTGATCAATCCTTGGCAAGGCGAAGGGATCTTTGGGGCAGGCCTTGTTGAGGCTAGTGTAGTCTATACACATGCGCCACTTGTTATTTTTCTTCAGCACGAGGACCAGGTTGGCAAGCCATTCCAGAAAGAAAACCTCCATAATGAAGCCGGCTGCCAGAAGCCGGGCTATCTCTTCTCCTACAATCCTTTTCTTCTGTTCCGATAGTCGCCGGAGGGGCTGCTTGACCGGTTTCGCGCCTTCTCGGACGTGTAGTTTGTGCTCGGCGAATTCCATCCGAACACCCGGCATGTCCTTGGGGGACCATGCGAAGATGTCCCGATTCTCACAAAGGAAATTGACGAGCTCGCCTTCCTATTTGCTGTCCAGGTTTGCCCCGATGGTGGCTAACCTTTCTGGGTACTCCGGGTCCAGAGGTATCTTCTTTGTTTCTTTGGCCGGTTGGAAAGAACCTTGGGCATCATACTCCTTGGGGTCCGGGGACAGGGCCGGCTGCTTGTCGGCCATGGCCATGACCCGATAAAGTATCTTCTTCTCTTCAGCAATCACGAGGGACTCAGCCAGCCGGCTACTAGCTGCCGCACACTCGGAGGATTTCTTGTAGTCTCCAGCTATGGTGATGATGCCCTTGGAAGTTGGTATCTTCATCTTGAGGTAGGCATAGTGGGGTACAGCCATGAACTTGGCCAGAGCAGGTCGGCCAAGCAACGCGTGGTAAGGACTCTCCAAATCCACTACCTCAAACCACACTGCCTCTCGGTGGAAATGATCCTTGTCACCGAAGATGACATCTATATTGATCTTGCCGATCGGGGAGCAGGACAGGCCGGGTACAATGCCATGGAACACATTTCGACTAGGCATGAGCTGCTTCGTCTTGATGCTCAGCTTCTCCATGGTGTCATGGTACAGTATGTTGATGCTGCTCCCACCATCTATCAGCACGCGGGAGAAACGGGCTGCTCGCCTTTCTGTTGCGACGGTGGCATCCAAAACCAATGCATAAGAGCCGGGAGACGGCATCACCTTTGGGTGATCATTCCGGCTCCAGCTGATAGGCCTTTCTAACCAGTGCATGAACTCGGGATTGTTGGAGGCAACTGCGTTGACTTCTTGATGCTGTCGGCGTCGGCTACGCGGTCTTATGGTTGGCTTGTAAAGACGATGTAGGCGGCATGCTCATCGGGGAACTCGTCTTGAACAGCCCCGACTGCTGGTCGAGCGGCCGGCTACGGAGGGGCCGGAGGTGGCTGACCAGCAGGCGGAGGCGGCGCTATCCCCTCGCCCTTGGAGATCCGCGTGAGCCTATGGCATTTTTGGGTCGTGTGGTTTGAAGGCTTCGCGCCGCTGTGGAACTTGCAGGGGGCATCAAGTGCTTGCCTGGGGGCATCAAGTGTAGGAGGAAGCCGGCTGCCAGGCCGGCCTGCTGCCTTTCTGCTTCTTGGGCATGGGCCGCCCTTCGGGTTGTTCGTCTTTGACTGTGGCCACCTGCCGACTGGTGGAAGGCGGCATGGGAGCGTTGCGCTTGTGGTCGTTCTGGTACGAGCGTCGGCTGGAGTCTCCTCCCGGCGTCTTGGGACTCGGAGCGAGCACCTTCCTGGAGGCGTCTACTCGGAGCTCGGTCTTCATTGAGGAATCGGCCGTGGCGTATTTATCAGCTATGACCAGCAGCTCGTCGAGGGTAGTCGGCTCGTCGCAGAGGAGTTGGTGCTTGAGGAGGGTGCCTTCTCGGCACCCGGCGGTGAAGTACTCTATAGCTTGAACCTCGTGCACCCCTTTGCAGGAATTGCGGAGCTCGGCCCAACGCGTGAGGTAGTCGCGAGTTGATTTGTTGGGCCCTTGGACACACAAGGAGAGCTGTCGAGGCTTGGGAGTCCGCTTGTAGGTGCTGGTGAAGTTACGGATGAAGGCTTCTGTGAAGTCTAGCCAGCTGATGATGCTGTAAGGCTTGAGGCTATTGAGCCAGGTGCGCGCCGTGCCTTGGAGCATGAGGGGGACATACTTCACGGCAACACGCCTGTTACCTTTCGCTATGCGAACTGATGTGGAGTAGTTGATCAACCAATCTTCCGACTTCACGGAGCCGTTGTACTTGGGCGTGTCTCTTGGGAGCGAGAACCCTTTGGGGAAGGGCTCGTCGCTGATGCGGGGGCCGAAGCAAGGCGGGCCGACATCATCTTCTTCTTCCAGAGCCAGGGATCGCGCTAGGCGGTCGATCCGATGGCGGGCATCATTCTCGCCGACTCCTTCGCGGCGGCCCAGTCGGCCACTGAGAGTCGGATGTGTGACAGGCCGCGGAGTAGGATATCTCTCCCCACGAGGCGCAGGCGGAGGTGGGTCGCCCCACCACTCCACAGCTCGAGGGCGGCCTTCTGCGTCACGCTCGATGGAGATTCGAGTCCGGCTGCGGCTGGCAGCCGGCTCCTTTTCTTTCCTTGCGCGGGTGTTGCCCGCAGTCGGCGTTCGGGATGTCGCACCGTGCTCTCGGCGTGGGGGAGAACTTTCGGCATGGACGCCAGCTTCATGCCGCTCTGTGGCCGCGTCGATAAGCTGCTGGATGCGTCTGGTCATGTAGGGGAGCTCGTCGGGCCCCAGTCCATTAAGATCGTCTGCGGCCACCTGGGCGGCGCGTAGGTTCTCGAGAGGCATGGCATAGACTGGGCGGTCTGCTCCCAGCATGTCGGCGATAGCCGCGCCGCGTTTCTTGATGACGCCGATGCGGCTCGGCCTGTCGGGAAGCGGTGTGCCGAAAGCGGCGCGGTCGACTTCGCGCTGGTGAGCCTCGGCGAGGCGTCTCATGGAGGCTAGCTTCTGGCCCTCCGCAACGAGGGCGAGGCGGCGCGCCTCCAGTGTCTCGGCGTCGGCGTCGGCCGGGATGGGGGCGGACAAGTCGTGTAGCACCGTCCGCAGGGCGTCGTGGGCGTTTTCGCCAGAGGCGGCGCCGTGGCTGATGACCAGTACCTCGGTGATGGTGTTGCCGTTGCTGTCGGCTCGAGGAAGAGGGTCGTTCATGATTACTACGTTGGTGGGGAAGGCGTCAAGCGACGCCTTGTCAGGGTCGACAAGCATCGGGTCGGTGGAGCCAACCGACTCCAAGTCCGCGGCAAGCTCACCGAAGACGTGGAGTTGGCCAAGGAGGCTGATGAGGTGGCTCTCAGGGCAGCCTGTGCCCGCGTCGGACGCGGGCTCGGCGGATATGCGAGCCTCACCAAGAAGATCGGCGAGGCAGCTCGCCGCGCAGGCATCGGCGACGCCTTGCAGCGCGTCGGGGCAAGCACCATTGGGTGAGCCGGGCTGGCTACGCTCGCTGGGAAGGAAGAGGGTCCCTGTCCAGAACAGGTCTTCGGACGATGGTGCACCTGGCCCCACGGTGGGCACCAAAAATCGGGTGGTTGGTGCGACATACGCCAACGGGTGGCTTATCATTGTGGGAGCCAATAAAACATCGCCGGTGCCTGGAAACGAGATAAGGCGAAGACATGCACACCGGCGGATCTTACCCAGCTTCAGGGCTCTCTGTGGAGATAACACCCCTACTGCTGCTCTGCGAGGTCTCCGCATGGTCACTAGATCGACAAGAAGCTACAAGAGGCTCCTTGAGCTTCTCGGTGAAAGGATGAAGAAGGGCAAGGCTAGCCCACCTCTCCTCTCGGTGTGGTGTCTAAAACTACTGAAAAAGACCCCCTGCATGGGTGCCCTGGGGGTTTATATAGGCCTACCCCCCAGGGGTACAATGGAAATCCGGCTGGGTGTGGGCCCCAGTCGTCTGTGTCTACGCTCGCTGGCTTCTCCGCCGACCGATGGGGCCCGCCGACTGGTGGACCCCGCCGGCTGCCGGCCTTCTGGTCGACAGGCCGGTCCCACCGCTCGGGGGTCTTGTCGGAGGCCGGTTACTGTTGCCTCACCTTTGGTGATGAGGGCTTTGTCATGGTAAGCATGTCTACAGTGCTGCCGCCGGGCGGCTTATCGCTGTAGCCTTACCTCGTCTTATCTCCTTAATGAGGCGCCTCCTTCGAAGGAGTGAACTACCCGGCTATTGGGAGTCGGCCATACCCTAGGCCGACTGGGGGAGGCCTGGCCGCCTTTAGGCGTCTCCCTGACTGAGGGGGCCCGCCACCCACGGGTCGTACTGACAGCTCACCGTGGGTGACATCATGGTCAACATGGCAACAGTGTCGCGCCGGACGGGTGATGGCTGCCCCGTACGACGCACTGTGGTCATGCATGTTCCGGGATTCGGGGGTGGAAGGCTTCACTGTAGCCATGCCCCGTCTCATCACCGTTATGTGGGTGCAGACTCTGAGGGCACGATCTTGGCCGCCTGCTGGAGGGGGGCCGGCTTCTTGGAGTCGGCCTTCTCACGGCCGGCTTCGTGGAGCCGGCCCTCTCGTGGCTTTCTTTACGAGGTTTTTAGGGTCGGGCCACCTTCGTGCAGCCGTCCGGAGAGGTAGCCAGCTGGGGGAAGGCGGCCCCATGTCTTGGATGCTTGAAGGCTCGATCGTCCTATAATTTTTCTAAAGAGGGGGAGCCGGCTAGGCTACCCATGGTCATTTACTCCGACAAGGATGGAGAAGCCAGCCCTCCCGAGAGAGCGGCAGATGGAGAGGCGGAGGATGATAATTACATGCCTCCCTCCGAAGACTAGGCAAGCCTCGAGGATGATGAATTCGTCGTGCCTGAGGATCCCGTCGAACAAGAGCGCTTCAAGCGCCGGCTTATAGCCACGGCAAATAGCCTTAATAAAAAGCAACGGCAGCTTCAAGCTGATCGAGATTTGCTAGCGGACAGATGGACTGAAGTCCTTGCGGCCGAGGAATATAAACTCGAACGCCCCTCCAAGAGTTACCCAAAGCGCAGGTTGCTCCCCCGACTGGAGGAGGATACACCAAAACCTACATCTCCAGCATATGACGCGGCTGATCGGCCACCTCATGGCCACGACAAAGAGGCATTCCAGCCAAAATTTCAGCCCGCACCCCGACGCCACTCAAATAAAAATGTCAAGACATGGGGAAATACGCCAGACCTGTGAGACATATTGGAGGACAAAGGATAACACACAAGATCGATCTACGGATCGCGAGGGCACGCAACTATGCGAGACGATAACCGTCACGCCGGATAATGTAAAAGTAAGTCCGGCCGGGCCGAACACAGCAGGTAGGACTCATTTGAGCTGCGTCACGATATAGGCCAGTACAGAGGCGCCGCACACCACCTATGCTTCACAGACGAAGTAATGGATCATCAAATCCCAGAGGGTTTCAAACCCATAAATATAGAATCATACGACGGCACAACAGATCCTGCGGTATGGATCGAGGACTTCCTCCTGCACATCCACATGGCCCGCGGTGACGATCTACACGCCATCAAATACCTCCCACTTAAACTCAAAGGACCAGCTCGGCATTGGCTCAACAGCCTGCCAGCAGGATCCATTGGCTGTTGGGAAGATCTGGAAGCCGCATTCCTCGACAACTTCCAGGGCACTTATGTGCGACCACCAGATGCCGATGACTTGAGCCACATAATTCAGCAGCCAGAGGAATCGGCCAGGCAATTCTGGACACGGTTCCTAAAAAAGAGAAATCAAATCGTCGACTGTCCGGATGCAGAGGCCCTATCAGCTTTTAAGCACAACATCCGCGACGAGTGGCTCGCCCGGCGCCTTGGCCAGGGAAAGCCGAAATCTTTGGCAGCCCTCACGACACCCATGACCCGCTTTTGCGCGGGAGAAGACAGCTGGTGGCTCGCAGCAATAACATATCAAAGAAGCATGTTACTTTGGATTCCAAGGATGGCAATGGCAGGTCACGTCGCAACAAACGTCAGTGCCGCATTAACAGCGACAATACCGAGGATACGGCAGTCAATGCCGGATTCAAAGGCTCTAAACCCGGTCAGCAGAAAAAGCCATTCAAAAGAAGCACTCTGGGCCCGTCCAGTTTGGACCGTATACTCGACCGCTCGTATCAAATACACGGCACCAATAGGGATTGTTGGGTGTTCAAGCAGGCCGGCAAGTTAAATGCCGAAAACAAAGATATGGGGTCACATAGCGATGACGAGGAGGAGCCACGGCAGCCGAACACCGGAGGACAGAAGTGGTTCCCCCCACAAGTGCGGACAGTGAACATGATATACGCAACTCACATCCCTAAGAGGGAGCGGAAGCGTGCGCTAAGGGACGTATATGCGTTGGAGCCAGTCGCCCCAAAGTTCAACCATGGTCCTCTTGTCTGATCACCTTCGATCGCAGGGACCACCCCACTAGTATCCGTCAAGGCGGATTCGCCGCACTGGTCCTAGACCCAATCATTGATGGATTTCACCTCACTCGAGTCCTTATGGATGGTGGCAGCAGCCTGAAACTGCTTTATCAGGACCTAGTGCGCAAAATGGGTATAGACCCCTCAAGGAATCAAACCCACAAAAACGACCTTCAAAGGCGTCATACTGGAAGTGGTCTTTGGATCCCCGGATAACTTCCGAAGTGAGGAGTTAATCTTTGATATAGTCCTGTTCTGCAGCGGCTATCATGCACTGCGCGGGCGAACCGCATTTGCGAGATTCAATGCAGTACCGCACTATGCATATCTCAAGCTCAAAACGCCAGGACCTCGGGGGGTCATCACAGTCAATGGAAACACAGAGCGCTCTCTCCGTACAGAGGAGCACAATGCGGCCCTCGCAGCAGAAGCGCAAAGCAGCCTCTTAAAACAATCCACTAGTTCGGCGATTAAAGACCCGGACACCTTCAAGCGCGCCCAGAGTAATCGGCAACAAGACCGCCTGGCACGTTCCGAGCTCGCGTAACAATGCGGCCCCCGCCCCAGTCCTAGAAAAACGGCGAAATCTATGCCACGCGCACACAATTACGCATTGACAATACCACGGGCACAGGTGGGGAGGGGGGCACGACTATGGCACGCCCCAAAATGCGGCTCAACGGCACTAGGGGCTTCCCGCTTTATTATTTTTCTCTCTTTCAGGACTTTAATCTCTGGAAACCCCGTCCGGTAGTACGGTTGCTGGACACACAATGCAACAACCAAGGAGGCAGAAAGCTATGTCGCACCACGGAACTCCTAGGTGGTCTCTGACAACGAGTGAAATACCTGCTTTAAATACCATTCCTCAGCTTGCCCTTGGAGGGGACATGTCAAATAGTCCTACTTTTTGCTTATCGCAGTACTTGTATCATTCTTCTTTGTGCACCTTTTTGAATAAACAATGCATAGCACTAGACTATTATCGCATTCTCTATTCCTCTTATATATTGTTTATTCATGACATTCAGCACACGTACACTCTGGTACGGCCAATATGACAGGGGCTTAAGCATACCCCATAATACGGTGTGAGAAGTCTGAACACTTTCGACAGTATGGCACCACGAACTTATAGCATTATATGCATCAGCTCCGAATCATGTCTTGGGTCAATAGTTGGGTTTGCCCGGCTCCCATGTCTTGGTACCTTACATTCCGCTATATCGGCTAAGGTAGCACTGGGAGAACTACTGCGATTGTGCCCCAGTTCAGCTAGGCTAAGCACCTCAGTAGAGAAAGCTAAAACTGACTATCTTGATAAGGCGAGAGCTGGTCGCTGTTTGAGAGGTTTTGAGTCCCTAAAGATTTATGCCGCTTAAAGCGAGGAGTCGACTTTGTCCGGCTTAAGGTGTGTATAGCGCCCCGAATTCGGCCTTCCGAATACTAGGGGCTTCGCCAAAATTTAAAATTGTAGAATTCTATGGCTAAGTGAGAGTGATAAAGCATTATAGTCCGGTTGCCTTGTTCATTGTGCTAAGAACCTCCCTCGAAGGACCCAACAATGGGAAAAAGAGTGCTCAGGTTTATCCGGAACACCCCAGCACTCGTGGCATGGGGGCAGAAGCCGATGACTGGTCATCTCTCAGATTTGATAAATAGCCGCACAGAAGGTAATATTTTAAATTCAAACAAGCGTTGCATAGCGCATATGAACAAGTTTTCATAATACAGGATCACACGAGCAAGTTCATTCAAAAATTACATCTTTTGCACACTCGTCCGCCACAAGATGGGCACCCTTTAGGACACCCTCATAATACATTTCGGGGTGGCGATGCTCCTTGCCCTGCGGCCGCCCCTCCTTCACCAGCTTCTCTGCGTCCATCTTGGCCCAGTGCACCTTTGCACGGGCAAAAGCCCGGCGGGCACCTTCTATACAAACGGACCGCTTGATGACTTCCAGCCGTGGGCAGGCATCTACAAGCCGCCTCACCAGGCCGAAGTAGCTGTTGGGAAGGGAGTCGCCAGGCCACATCTGGACTATAAAGCCCTTCATGGCCTGTTCGGCCGCCTTGTGCAGCTCGACCAGTTGCTTCAGCTGGTCGCTCATAGGCATCGGGTGTTCGGTCCCAGTATACTGAGACCAGAACAACTTCTCTGTCGAGCTTCCCACCTCGGCCTGGTAAAATTTTGCGGCATCTGACACGCTGCGGGGCAAATCTGCGAATGCTCCTGCAGAGCTTCGGACTCGGGTAAGTAACAAGTAATTTACTTTCACATACTTGCTTTGTATATTGAATGCCTTACCCGCCGCTATCCTCCTCATCGCCTCAATCTCATGGAGGGCCTTTTGGGCTTCGGCCTTGGCATGCTTTGTGCTCTCGAGGGCCGCGGCAAGCTCGGACTCTCACGTCTTCGAGTCAAGCTCCAAAGCCTCAGGCTTCTTCACGAGAGCCTAGAGCTCTTGCTGCACCTCGCCCGCCCATGCCTCTTGTTTCTCCCGCTCGGTGCGCTCCTTGGCCGCTTTGTCTTCGGCCTCGGACAGCGCTTGCTTCAGGGTCGCCACTTTGGTTGTGGCCCCTGGCACATTCATGATTATCCTGTCATTTCGTAACCACATTTTATTTTTTATATATAGACAAGGTATTACTTACCTTTGTTCTCCTCGAGCTGCCTCTTGGCAAGACCGAGCTCTTTCTCAGACCCTTCGAGGTCCTGCTTCAGTGCGGCGACCTCCGCAGTCAGTGCGTCAGTGGTCAGCAGCGAAGCGTGCATACGCATACAAACATACTTATATTAGACTCTTGCATATATTATTTGATCCTCTATTCGGATTTTCTTTGTGAGCACCAAACAAAGCATCAGGGGCTATTGTCTACATGGTAATATTTTTCCTATATTTTAAATACTTACCTCAAAGCCTGTTAGAAGGCTGGCACTGGCTTCAGTCAGTCCGCTCTTGGTGGACTGGACCTTCTTGATCACCGCACTCATAATAGTGCGGTGTTCTTCGTCGATGGAAGCGCCGGGAAGCGCTCCCAGCAGGTTGTCCGGTGCCTCTGGATGGACAGAGGTCACTGGCACGGACGTCTTGCCCCTTTTGGAAGGGGGCCGCCTGCCCGAGTCCAGAACCACTGGATGTTCCGGCGCGGTGTTCGGCTGAGAGCCCAACTTGGAGCCCTCGGGAGCCTTGCTCCCTTTGCTCCTGGAGTCCGGAAGGTCGCCTTGAGGTGCCTCCAGGACTGTCTCCCCCCGGCTCGGTGCCCCTTGAGACAATACCTCGGCATTGTCCATAGGGCAAGGAGAGGTGGCGGTTGGAAGTGTATCACTATTCATGTCCGACGAGTCCAAGGAACCGTCCGACGATGATACATCGATACGGGCTTGGGGCGGACTGCATAATCATATTCGGCGTTAGGAGAAGCAGTGCGACAAAGGTATGCTATGAGTTACTCTGGTATCTGAATACTTACGACTTTGCCAGGGGCTTGGCCTTGAGCAGCCACTCATCTTCGCCATCGGCGGTGGTGGTGGAGCAGTCCGGAAGGAGAGTTCTTCCCTTCTTGGACCCTTCGGCCTCCCCGGTTGGGGCGGCCTTCCTTTTCTTGTCTCCCCTGGCTGGAGGGGGAGAATCTTCATCTTCCTTCTCCTCGTTTTCAGGGGAGGAGGGGGTCTCGGTGTTATCGGACGATGAGTCCGATACCACCTGGCGCCGGGAACTCTTTCGGGTTCCCTTGGCCTTCTTCTTAGTCTTCTCCGCCACCTCATAAGGAGACGGAGACCGCATCTCCATCAGGAGAGCATCCGTAGTGTCTTCGGGCAGAGGGGCCGGACAGTCAACCTGCTCCGATGCCTCCACCCAGTCCTGTCAAAGGCATGGGAGCTCAGACCCCGCACATGGTTAAGCTATGGGAAATAAATATCCTACCAGATGTACAGAACTTACCGGATTCGTAAGGCGCTTCGCGCTTAGCCCGCGGTCCTCAGTAAGAGAGGGAGGGACCTCGGCGCCCTTGAACAGCACCCTCCAGGCGTCCTTATGCATCGTGTCGAAGAGCTCATGTAGAGTCTAGTGCTGGGCCGGGTCAAACTCCCATAAGTTGAAATCCCGTTGTTGACACGGGAGGATCCGGCGGAAGAGCATGACATGGACTATGTTGACAAGCTTAAGTTTCTTGCTTATCATGTACCAGATACACTTCTGGAGTCCGTCCAGCTCCACCGATGAACCCCTGGATAGGCCCTTCTCCTTCCAGGAAGTGAGCCGCATGGGGATTCCGGATCAAAACTCGGGGGCCGCCACCCAGTTGGTGTCGCGCGGCTCGGTGATGTAGAACCACCCCGATTGCCTCCCCTTTATGGTCTCCACGAAGGAGCCCTCGAGCCATACAACATTGGGCATTTTGCCCACCATGGCTCCGCCGCATTCCGCTTGTTGGCCGCCTACAACCTTCGTCTTGATATTAAAGGTCTTCAGCCATAGGCCGAAGTCGGGCCGGATGCGGAGGAAAGCCTCGCACACGACGATGAACGCCGAGATGTTGAGGATGAAATTCGGGGCCAGATCATGAAAGTCCAGCCCGTAGTAGAACATGAGGCCGCGGACGAATGGATGGAGGGGAAACCCCAGTCCGTGGACGAAATGGGGGAGAAAACCACCCTTTCGTGAGGTTCCATGGTAGGGACGATCTGCCCCGCGGTTGGCAGCCGTGCGCGATATCCGCGGCTAAGTATCCGGCCCCACATAGCTTTTTGATGTGTCCCTCCGTGACGGAGGAGGCCATCCACTTGCCTCCTGCTCCGGACATGTTTGGAGAGAGTTGAGGAGGAGGATGCGGACTTGGGCCCTGGAGCTCGAGTGCACGAGAATGGGTGAGCAAGGAGGAAGAAGGAATGGGTAGAAAAAGGTGAGATCTTATCCCTTTACAAGGGCAGACTAAACTATGCGCCCCCACTAGCCTGGTAAAACTGGCTTGTCCCCTAAGCACCGTAATTGATGGCGCGGTTGGTTTACCCACATCCGTATTGATGAGAATCCTGTAATAAGGGGAACATGATCTCTGCTTTGACAAGACGTGTCAAGAAACCGCCTCGCGTTATGTGTGGGGGCTGGTTAAATAAAAACGGTTCGAATAATTACCGGGCCATGGCGTGATGTCATGCTGCTAAAACGTGTCAGCAAATTAGATTTATGGTAATATTATTCTCTCTATGGTGGTGTGTGGAACTTATTTTGCAGGGTCGGACACTATCCTTGTATTCAAATTCTTCCGTGGTGCATTCGGAGGAGGAACCCGCCTTGCAATGCCGAAGACAACACTGCGCGCCGGACTCGTCCTCATTGAAGCCTGGTTTAGGGGCTACCGAGGGAGTCCTAGATTAGGGGGTCTCCGGACAGCCGGATTATATCCTTTGGCCGGACTGTTGGACTATGAAGATACGAGATTGAAGACTTCGTCACGTGTTCGGATGGGACTCTACTTGGCGTGGAAGGCAAGCTAGGCAATACGGATATGTATATCTCCTCCTTTGTAACCGACCTTGTGTAACCCTAGCTGTCGGTGTCAAAACTGGTGGATCTCGGGTAGGGGGTACCGAACTGTGCGTCTAAGGCGGATGGTAACATGAGGCAGGGGGCACGATGTTTTACCCAGGTCCAGGCCCTCTTGATGGAGGTAAAACCCTACGTCCTGCTCGATTTATTCTTGATGATATGGGTATTACAAGAGTTGATCTACCATGAGATCGTAGAGGCTAAAACCCTAGAAGCTAGCCTATGGTATGATTGTATGTATATGATCTAACGACTGGCCTGGCCTCGGTTTATATAATGCACCAGAGCCCTAGGATAACAAGAGTCCTAGCCGAATACACCGGTGGGGAGGAGTCATTGTCTTGATCACCAAGTCTTGTGGAATGTTCCTTGTATGCGGCAGCTGTCCGAACTGGCCCATGAGTATACGGCCATGGGGGTCCTCGGCCCAATATAATTGACCGGGAGACGGCATGGTGAGTACCCCCTAGTCCAGGACACCGTCAGTAGCCCCCTGAACCGGTCTTCAAGTTAGGGACGCTCCTCGATTCTTCCGAACTGTTCTTCATCTTCGGTTGTCGGCCTTCAAAACTGGTTCAATAAATCTTCCCATCTTCGATCTTGAGGATCGCCGAAATGCATTCGACGACTTTACACGTCGGGTATCCGAGGAGCCCCTTTAAGTTTCCGGCCTTTATCAATGCCTTGTTATTTTATGCCACACCTCGGGTTTGAAGTTGTTCCCGGGAGGCAGTGTCCTCTTGCTTCCGAGCTCTAACGCCGGACTGCATTCGAGGTATCTTTTGCAGCCGAGCACCAATGCCGGACCACTTCCGAGCTCCAACGCCGGAATGTATCCGAGCTCCAACGCCAGACCATGTCCAAGCTCCAACGCCGGACTGTATCCGAGCTCCAACACTGGACTATATCCAAGCTCCAACGCTGGACTGTATCCGAGCTCCAACGCCGGACTATATCCGAGGTGTTATAAATCACCTTGGTTCAAAAAAGTTGAAGGAGTTTGGCCGAGCTTAATGCCGGAAATGCCCTCTATGGAGCTAGCCACTAGCGCCCGAGCTTTATGCCGGACTGCTTCTGAGGTGGTGCACCACCCCGACTGTGGGCCGATTTTTTGTCAATATTTGTTATTGGTGCAATTTATTCTCTGCCAAGATATATAGCTAGTAGCCCTCAACGTGTGTATCGGTCTAAAACCCGAGATGCACCTGAAGGATGACATAAGACCGCTGATCTCAGTAGCCACTGAGACTTAGGTTGATTTGCAAAATTGGTCTGAGGATCAACTCCTAGCTCAGCAGAATACTTCAGGACACAAAAAGCGGTGTGCAGAGTCCTCGAGACTCAGGTTGGGTGCGCCCGACCAACCTGAGGATCATAATCTCCTCGAAAACTATATTGCACTTAAATTTTCTGCACTGGATTGCCAATGAAGTAGCCCCCGAGACACTGGTTGGGTGGCAACACGAGATCAGGGGATCAATACGCCCCTTTACATTTAGTAAATGATAAGCCTGAAGCCCAATAGCCCCCGAGCCTTAATGCGGGCACGGGTGGCCGAATTAAGGATCGATATCTAGAGTAAAATCACAAATTATGTGTAATGACTCTACGTATCCAAGTACTTTATGTCATTAATGCTCAGATCTGCATTGTACAAAACTTTGTTGACCGACCATCGGCTTCCACCTCCTCGGCCAGTAGTCGAGGAGTGTTTGTCCTACTTTATAAAGCCTTTATGAGGGCAAAGATTTACAACAAACAAGGCAATCTGGCCATACGGTTTTATAAACAAGTGTACGCAGAGAGATATGTTATATCACTGTTTAACATAAGAAATGTCTTCCAAAGAAAATAGTCCCACTATCGGTTCCTTTCTTTAGGTTTTCATGCTAAGCATGATCATGAAACCTCAGCTCCAATGTAAGAGCAAAATATCGAGGATTTAGTTTGGGAGGCCAGTTAATAGCCCCCGGTAGTGTTCGGCGACAGTCGAGGTCAAGCTGTAAACACTTTGGCCATTGTTATGAATGGACCGTCATTTAACACAGTCATCGGATCGCTGACCAGTTTACGCTTATTGTGACAATCAGTTTTCGGCTTTCTCCACTGAGGTGCTTAACCATGTGAGCTGGAAGCACAATCGCAGTGGTTCTCCCTTTGCACGCCTAGCCGAACAAAGCGGAACGTAGGAAGCAAGTGCAGGAGCCGAGCAACCCAAATACTGACCGAAGACACAATTCAAAACCGATGCATATATAGCAATATCCGAGAATGTTTTTGTCGAATCTCTAAAGGTGTCCGGCGTTGCACTGCGAGACTTGTGCTGAAAACACACAAATAGTTTAAAAGTGTCATAAGCTTGGAAAACCAAAAAACGTCAGTAAAAACATGACATTCGAACAACATCAAGGGTGCGGTGCCAATCCGAAAATTGGTCTTAGAAAAAAAGAGTGCTTCTGTCGTGCTTTAACATGACACATCCTATCTCAAGACTTCAAGCGGGTCAGCCTACGGCTTCAACCTCCTATCCCAAAGGCGGAGTACTTCTCATTAGGCTAGTTTAGCAAACTAAACTCTAGCAGCTTTGAGAGAGAAATTAGGCTCCCCAGCTAGTGACCACACACTCGTGTCGAAAAAAGGAGTGATGAATAATAATAGTAATAAAAACTTTGCAACGACTAAGAAGAAGAACACTTATTATAAAACGGCTCATATAAATTTTAAGAGCCCCCAAGTGACTTGGGTAAAAGAATTTTATGTATAATGATTGTATGTACCGAAGTACTAATATCATATCTTTGTTCACCCGAACTTTAAACGCGTCTTAACCGACCGTCGGCTTCTCCCTCTTTGGTCAAGGACCGAAAAAAGTGTTATGTACTCCACCTGTCGAGAATATCGACAGTGTTTCCGATAACCAGGCAACCGGGCCATAAGGCTGTAACAGACAAAGCGTTCTTAGGGAACTTATGCTATATTACAAACGAAGTGTAAGAAGCATCTTCGAAGAAAATAGTACCCCCACCGATACCTTTCTTCGGCGCTCATTATTACTATGAGACTTGTGCAATAGATTTTTTGTACTCATGAGTCCCGTTGTGTGCCGACCATTATTGAAAACAATAAGAGCGCTAGCTTTCGGCTTCACCCAGTCTGAGGTCAGAGCTTAGAGGACCCGGTCGTGACAATCGCAGAGGTGCTCCCTTTACTCCCTAGCCGAACAATCGGGAACGTAGGGGTAAGCACAGGAGCCAGGCAACCCAGCATGCAAATCACTTAAGTCAATATGGTGCATATTGTGGCGTAATACACGAACAAGGAACGAAGCCGTACAAGTATAATCATATGCAAGAGGAAAAGCTTCATAAAGGAAGCCCCCAAATAAACGGGGTATTTGAATATGTGTGTCACAAACAAAGTTTGGACAAGGAAATTTTTTACAAGCAACTTTTTTCCAAAAAAGTATAATGCTTGGTCGAACCGAACACAAGTTAAAAATTTAAAACTTTGAGCATGAAGGCAACTTAGCTGGTTAATGTGTTCGGTATTGATGACGCGGTCCGAGCTTGATGTGGGACAAGGTTCCATCCCCCAAACCGGTCTCGAGGTGGCGGAGCAAAGAGCTCGGCACCCCGAAGTGGTGACATAGCACGGCCAATGCAGGCCGACAGAGTGATGCCGAAGTCCCCGGATCATTTTCCTGTGCACAAAATATAGTGCAAACCAGAGATAATAGTAATAATAAAAATTAAAAAAAATCGTTGCATAATAAATAATTTATGCAAAGTGAGTAATAAAAGAAATATGGCCTAGCACCGAAGTCAATGTCGATGCAGGGCGTCGGCGTAATGCGGTAAAGGCATGACAAAGCCTAAATTTGCAGGGCAGTCCGGGCTCCGGATGCGGCGTTCGCCGAACTATGTACGGAAACTGACCGAACCACCACGCGACCATTTTTAATGTGGCCGCCATTTGATAGACCTATGTACAGATGATGGAACAACCTAGAGTAATAAATCCTTATGAAAAATAAACCCAACAAGCAAAAATTGTTAGGATTAATAGCACCTGGTTTATTTGTCGTAGCATTCCGAAGGGAAGCGACTCCCAAAATCAGGAATCGATCCGCACACCCATTGCCTGATGGGCGATGAAGCGATGGCCTGGTGATGCTGGCAAGGTTAGCTTGCCAAGGTGAAGCCCCCAGTACAGCTAACGTGATGAAGCTGGTCGGCTGGTGACGCCGAAGTCATCGGAGTATGTTGATAAAGAGATGATGAAGCCCCTAGTCTAGCCGAGGTGATGGAGCGGCTCGCCGAAGAGATGACGGAGTCTACCTGTCAGCTGATGTGTCAAAACAAGTCGGCGTGTTTGATGATGATTTAAATAAGAGGCAGCATGGTGATGCCGACGCAGGTCAAGACTTGTGATGCGATCGACGCTGCTTGATGCAGCTACCGCGTGGCGATGCCGGTGTGCCAGCTCTGTGTAGTCCATGGGGCAGCGACGTTGATGATGATTTATCCTTCACGATGCCGAACTCTTGTTCAGCTTGCCGAGATGATTATCGAAGGGGTTGAACTTGGATCAATAAAGCGGCGACGTGTCTAGCGTAGGTCGGCAGCCGTGGAGTAATACTGCTGGACTGGTTTGACACCAGCGTGATGATGAAGATGACCTCAGGGGAGGCTTAAAAATTTACGGGCACATGTTTAAAAACAACGCACAATACCCTAGAACAGAATTCCTCTAAAAATGTTGTCCAATATCATGTTCATAAAGAAACATGAATTCGGGTCGTATCCGTATTCATGCAGAAAATGGCTCTGAAAATTGCTCCACTCATCGGAAGGTTCCTCGAGTTTGAACCGTCGGATCGAGCTGAAATTTGGAGGGGTGGTAGATATGGGAATTCCATAGTATATGAACGGTTGGATCTTCCAAAGGACCTCCGAGCTGGGCTCTGGAGACCACGCCCTAAACTCGTCCAGATTCCCGTCCAGATTTGACAGGGCTCCGGTATATCGTAGATTGTCGGAGATTCCTTCATCGGAACTCGATGAAATTTTGCGCGGTTGTTGTAGACGTAATTCCGCACTATTCCAATGAAGCAATCATCAAACCGGTGCTCGAGGAGGTGGTGACGGCGAATACAAGTGCGCTGTCCATAAAAACAACACGGCCGCCCGAGGCAATGTTGACGTTGAGCCCTCGAGCTCCATGGATGACTCCTCTATGATCATGATAGAGATCGGAGTTGATGTTGAAGAAGGCCCCCGTCCGAACATGACGATCGGAGATGGAGCACGGTCCTCGGTCGAGCCAAGGTGACCTGTCGAGCCGGCGACAAAGATGCAGGCGTCGCAGTTTGACCTGCGGGCGAGCCATTGATCCTTTTGCCGATCACACAGCGGAACTCTCAATGAAAGCACCAATGTCGGTGTCAAAACCGGCGGATCTCGGGTAGGGGGTCCCGAACTGTGCGTCTAAGGCGGATGGTAACAGGAGGCAGGGGACACGATGTTTTACCCAGGTTCGGGCCCTCTTGATGGAGGTAAAACCCTACGTCCTGCTCGATTTATTCTTGATGATATGGGTATTACAAGAGTTGATCTACCACGAGATCGTAGAGGCTAAAACCCTAGAGGCTAGCCTATGGTATGATTGCATGTATATGATCTATCGACTAGCCTGGCCTCGGTTTATATAATCCACCAGAGGCCTAGGATAACAAGAGTCCTAGCCGAATACGCCGGTGGGGAGGAGTCCTTGTCTTGATCACCAAGTCTTGTGGAATCTTCCTTGTATGCAGCAACTTTCCGAATTGTCCCATGAGTATACGGCCATGGGGGTCCTCGGCCCAATCTAATTGATCGGGAGATGGCATGGTGAGTAGCCCCTACTCCAGGACACCGTCACTAGCCCCTTCCGGTGTCTATATAAACCGGAGGGTTTTAGTCTGTAGGACAACATACAATCATACCATAGGCTAGCTTCTAGGGTTTAGCCTCTCCGATCTCGTGGTAGATCAACTCTTGTATTACTCATATTATGAAGAATAAATCAAGTAGGACGTAGGGTTTTACCTCCATCAAGAGGGCCCGAACCTGGGTAAAACATTGTGTCCCCTGCCTCCTATTACCATCTGCCTTAGATGCACAGTTTGGGACCCCCTACCCGAGATCCGCAGGTTTTGACACTGACACTTATAAAGCCTTGTAATAACTTAGTTGTGAAAATAATGTATGCTTTGCTTATGTCATCGCGCATAAAACACTTTTTATGTGAGTCTGTTTCTTGATGCCAATGTATGCATCGTATTTAATGTTTGTTTCTGCAATGTTTGAACTCTGTTCCTGTAAATACAAAGAAAATACTGGCTTGGTGGCTTAGAACCAACCGGGTTAAAACACCCAATTTATAGCCAATACATTTATCACAGTAAGAACGAAAGATAGATATAAATAAAGGACAAGGGCTAACTCTTTAGTTAATGCAGTAGGTAAGTGCGTATAAGTAATAACCATACCTTGTCCCTTTTGATCCTTAGACCGCCGGTTTAAATAAACCAGGTGATGGACTTGATAATTCAATCTTGATGAGAAGCCAATGCTTTTTTGAATACTCAATGATTATTATACCTTGGTAGGTTGCACCTTTTGATCCGTAAGCCGCCGGTGTGAATGACCCGGGCGGCTGTGTTGTCAAATAGTCGAGCCAGTGAAGAAGACCAGGCTAATTGTTTGTAATATTGAAACAACAAAAAACTAAAAAAGCAAGCAACAGATAATAAGCATAATTTAACCCCGTATTCAAAAGGTTGGGGGTTTCTGATTCGAATAGGATCAGAAAACCGAACCAAAGGGGTTAAGCTAAGGTTCGAATACGACCATATAGCCCCCAGTGGCTTTGGCGTTGCGCCAATCAAGAGGGTACTGACAGCTATGTTGTCTTTGGTTTGAATAAGACCTATGTTTGAACAGGAAGCCCCCAAATGACCTTGATAGGTTTTTAACGACCCTGATTCGAATACTATCCAAGTCAGACCCAAAAGGGGTTAAGCTATGATTCGGATACCATCAAGAAGCCTCCAAGTGAGTTTGGCCTTGAGCCGATCAAGAGGGTTACGGCAGCTATGTTCTCTTTGGTTCGAATACGACCTATGTTTGAACAGGAAGCCCCCAAGTGACCATGAGATTGCAGCTAGATTCGGATACGATCATAAGCTGGACCAAAAAGGTTAAACTTGATTCAAATATGATCAGCTCCTTAATAGTCATTTGAAAAATAAGAAATAACAAAGATGCATAATCTTTGAAAAGAAAAGAGACCGATGGTCTTACTTTATTTCTTAACATGGTATATACAATGTTAAAGTATGTACATGATGAGAGCCGGCGGCTCAGGTGTAGTATGGCCGAAGTTGAGCAATATTCCACGGCCGGTGGGTCTCTTCCTCCGACTTACGTGAGTCCTGGTGCTCTTGAACGTCAATGAGGTAATATGACCCATTGTTTAAGTTTTTACTGACCATAAAGGGTCCTTCCCAAGGTGGGGATAACTTGTGTGCATCTGACAGATCCTGAATGAGCCAGAGCACTAAGTCGCCTTCCTGAAAAGTCCTAGACTTAACCCGGCGGCTGTGATAACAACGTAGATCCTGTTGATAAATTGCTGACCGGGCTGCTGCTAAGTCTCTTTCTTCATCCAACATGTCAAGTGCATCCTTTCTGGCTTGTTCATTATTGGCTTCAACATAAGCCGCCACACGGGGCGAGTCATGAGGATGTCACTAGGCAACACTGCTTCTGCTCCATAAACCATGAAGAAAGGTGTGTAACCTGTAGACCTGTTGGGTGTGGTGTCGATAGTCCACAGCACCAAGGGTATGTCCTCTACCCAACAACCCGGCGTTTGATGTAAAAGAACCATAAGCAGGGGTTTGAGCCCTTTCAAAATTTCCTGATTGGCTCTCTCTGCTTGACCATTGGATTGAGGATGAGCTACAGAAGAAACATCAAGCCGGATGTGCGCTCTTTGACAAAACTCCTCCATAGCCCCTTGGGACAGATTAGTGCCATTGTCAGTGATAATACTGTGTGGAAAACCAAAACGGAAGATCACCTTTTTCATGAACTGAACCGCCGTGGCCGCGTCACACTTACTCATAGGTTCCGCATCAACACACTTGGTGAATTTATCAACTAGCACCAGGAGATGTGTCTTCTTATCCTTAGATCTTTTGAAAGGTCCCACCATGTAAAGCCCCCAGACTTCAAACTGCCAAGTGATTAGAATCATCCGGAGCACTTGAGCCGGCACATGCGCTCGTCATGCAAATTTTTGACATCCATCACATCTACTGACCAGATCTTCTCCATCAGCGTGAGCCATCAACCAATAAAAACCGTGACGAAACGCCTTGGCCACCAAAGATTTTGACCCGGTGTGATGACCACAATCACCTGCATGGATCTCATGAAGGATTTCTTGACCTTCTTCGGGGGAACACACCGCTGAAACGCTCCGGAAACACTATGGTGAAATAACTCTCCATCCGAAATCGTCATTGACTTAGACCGCTGGGTTATCTGTCGAGCCAGGGTCTCATCCACTGGCAACTCTCCCTGGGTCATGTAAGCCAAGAACGGTACTGTCCAATCTAGGATGACATGAAGAGCCGCTACCAACTGCGCCTCCGGGTCAGGAACAGCTAAATCTTCTTCTGTGGGCAACTTGACAGAGGGGTTATGCAAAATATCCAAAAAGGTGTTAGGTGGCACCGGCTTACGCTGAGACCCCAACCGGCTTAAGGAATCAATTGCTTCATTCTTTCGATGGTCAATGTGCTCCACTTGATAACCTTTAAAATGCCCTGCAACAGCATCAACCTCCCGGCGATAAGCCGCCATGAGAGGGTCGTTGGAATCCCACTTGCCAGATACCTATTGAGCCACTAGATCTGAGTCGCAAGACATCTGACCCGGCTCAAACTCATCTCTTACGCCACTCGAAGACCATGGAGCAAGGCTTCATACTCTGTTGCGTTGTTGGTGCAAGGAAACATCAACCGTAACACATAAAAAAATTTGTCACCTCGTGGGGAAGTTAACACAACTCCAACCCCCGAGCCTTTCGACTGTCTGGACCCATCAAAATGAATAGTCCAATATGTGTTGTTTGGTTTCTCTTCTGGCATTTGCATCTCTGTACAGTCATTGATGAAGTCAACCAGTGCTTGAGATTTGATCGCAGTACGTGGCACATACTTCAACCCATGAGACCCAAGCTCAATTGCCCACTTGGCGACTCGCCCAGTGGCTTCTCTGTTTTGAATAATGTCTCCCAAAGGAGTAGAGCTGACCACAGTGATCAGGTGACCCTGGAAATAATGTTTAAGCTTCCGGATTGCCATGAATACCCCATATACGAGTTTCTACCAATGCGGATATCGTTGCTTGGATTCAATCAACACCTCACTGATGTAGTAAACCAGCTGTTGAACCGGATGTTCCTTGCCAGCCTCCTTGCGCTCCACCACAATAGCCACACTAACAGCCCGTGAGTTGGCGGCCACATATAATAACAGTGGCTCTTTTTCAATTGGAGCAGCAAGAACCGGCGGCTCAGCAAGCTGTGCCTTCAGATCCTCAAAAGCAGTATTTGCAGCATCACTCCAAATAAAAGCATCTGTTTTCTTCATCATCTGATACAAAGGCATTGCCTTCTCCCCTAACCAGCTTATGAACCGGCTCAAGGCAGCAACACGACCCGCCAGCCCCTGAACGTCATTGATGCACGTTGGTTTGGCTAAGGACGTAATTGCTTTGATTTTCTCCGGGTTAGCTTCAATACCTTGATTGGACACCAAAAAACCCAAGAGCTTGCCAGCTGGGAGTCCAAAAACACACTTGGCCGGGTTAAGCATCATTTTGTAGATCCGGAGATTATCGAAACTCTCTTTCAGATCTGTGACCAAGGTTTCCTCCTTCCTGGACATTACCACTATATCATCCACGTAAGCATGAACATTGCGCCCGATTTGATCGTGAAGACAATTCTGCACACACACCGTTGGTAAGTCGCCTGGGCACTCTTAAGCCCAAAAGGCATAGAAACATAGCAAAAAGCTCCAAAAGGAGTAATAAAAACTATCTTCTCCTGATCCTTTACCACCATCTTAATTTGATGATAACCGGAATAAGCATCTAAGAAACTCAAATGTGCGCAACCCGCCGTAGCATCAATGATCTGATCAATACGGGGGAGAGCAAAAGGATCAACCGGACAAGCTTTGTTCAAATCGGTGTAATCTACACACATATGCCAGGTGCCATTCTTCTTGAGCACGAGCAACGGGTTAGCTAACCACTCTAGGTGAAAGACCTCTACAATGAACCCGGCCGCCAAGAGCCGGGCTACCTCTTCTCCAATGGCCTGGCTCCTTTCTTCATTGAACCGTCGGAGAAACTGTCTAACAGGTTTGAACTTGGGATCAATATTAAGAGTGTGCTTAGTGAGTTCCCTCGGGACACCCGGCATGTCTGAAGGTTTCCATGCAAAGATGTCCCCGTTCTCACGAATAAACTCGATGAGCGCGCTTTCCTATTTCGGATCCAAGTTTGCACTGATAATGAACTGCTTGGATGAGTCGCCAGGCACAAAGTCAACCATCTTTGTATCCTCGGCTGATTTGAATTTCAACACCGGCTCATGCTCTATTGTTGGTTTCTTTAGTGACGTGATGTCTGCCAGATCAACATGATCCTTATGAAACTTTACCTCCTCTGTTGCGCAAACAGATTCAGGATAGGTGGCATCACCTTATTCACACTCCAAGGCTATCTTGTGGCTCCCATGTACTGTAATGGTGCCCTTATGACCCGGCATCTTGAGCTATAAATACACATAACATGGTCGAGCCATGAACTTGGCATAAGCCGGTCGCCCGAACAGAGCATGATATGGGCTTTTGATTCTAACCACCTCAAAGGTTAATTTTTCTTCTCTGGAGTCGTACTCATCCTCAAAGGCTACTTCCAGTTCAATCTTACCAACTGGGTATGCTGATTTACCAGGTACCACACCGTGAAAAACAATGTTGGATTGTTTAAGATTTTTATCAGTTAATCCCATCCGGCAGAACGTCTCATAGTAGAGGATGTTGATGTTGCTGCCTCCATCCATGAGCACCTTAGTGAACTTGTATCCACCAACCTGAGGTGCCACTACCAAGGCCAAGTGACCCGGATTATCAACCCGGGGCAGGTGATCCTCTCTGCTCCACACAATAGGCTGCTCTGACCAACGTAGATAACGTGGAACCGCCGGCTCAACGGCATTGACGGCCCTCTTGTGAAGCTTCTGGTCCCTCTTACATAAACTAGTGGTAAATACATGGTATTTCCCACTACTCAGCTACTTCGGGTGCTCTGATAACCGGTTTGCTGCTGCTGATTACCTTGGATGGGTTGTTGATTATATCCTCCTTGGTGACCAGGATAGCCCTGACCATGGAAACCTCCTCTACCTGAACCGGCGCCCGGGCCGTGAAAACCGCCTCCTCCTGAACCGCCACCTGGGCCGTGACCTCCATCAAACGTGTTTGAATATTTAAACACCTTCATGATCATACAATCTTTCCACAGGTGGGTGGCTGGCTTCTCCCGGGTGCCGTGCTTTGGACAAGGTTCATTTAATAATTGCTCAAGGGTGGGACCTGACCCGCCCGACCGAGGGGGATGTCTGCCCTTGCGCCGTTGATTACCGCCATGTGCATTGCTGTTAGCAACAAACTCATCAGCCTTACGTTTATTAGCTCCCTGATTTGTCGGGTTATGCTGGTGACCCTTGCCGTTGCCGTTCTTCTTTCCCTTTGTTGCCTTTTCTTCATCAGGCACCGGGTCCTTGGTAGTATCAGAATCAGCATACTTGACGAGAGCCGCCATCAACGTTCCCATGTCATTACAGTCATGCTTGAGCCGCCCCAGCTTCTGCTTCAGAGGTTCAAAACGGCAATTTTTCTCCAACATTAAAACTGTTGAGCCGGCATCCATCTTATCAGATGAATGTATTATCTCCTTGACCCGGCGCACCCAATGGATTATGCATTCACCATCCTCTTGCTTGCAATTGGTCAGTTCCACAATCGACATAGGCTGCTTACACATGTCTTTAAAGTTCTAGATGAACCGGGCTTTCAACTCTGCACATGAGCCGATAGAATTGGGTGGAAATCCCTTCAACCAAGTACGAGCTGTTCCATCTAACATCATGGTGAAATACTTGGCCATTGCAGCATCGCTGACCTCCAATAACTCCATAGCCATCTTGTAACTCATATTCCGAGCCCCCGGCTATAGGTCAGCTGTGTAATTAGGCACTTTACGAGGCCCCTTGAAGTCCTTTGGTAAACGCTCATTGCATATGGCCGGCAGCAAGCAAGGCACACCTCCGGTTCTTGTGGCCACTCCTGCCTCAACCGAGGTTGCTGGATAAGCCAGAAAGGTTTGATGAGCCGCCTGATCTTCTGCCATTTGAGCTGCTCGTTCTTCCTCTTGACGAATCCTCTCCTAATCCGCCAAATTAAGGGCTCCCGCCCGCACCGGCTCATGCCTGTATGGCCGGTTGTGGCGTTGAGCATTGTTTGACATATCTGCGGACTCCATATGCCTACTGTAACTTGGGCTCCGGCTTCGGCAAGGAGTTGAATGGATCCTGTCTCGACTGTAGGAGTATGCATCCTGCTGCGCCAGAGCCGTTTGAAGAAGTTCTCTTACCCTCCGTGTTTCAATTGCCGCCAGTGATTCGCCTTCCATCGGGAGAGCCGCCAAACGAGCCGACGCTGCGATGAGGTTTTCCAAGGGGTTGGAGAAGTGACCCAGCGGTGTTGGCACATAATGAGGTGGATCGGTAATTATACGAGGTGGTTCCATGGCACGCGGCTGAACCAGTGCACCGGGTGTCGTGATCCGGTTTGCCTCCGGCGGGTTGCTTCCTGTCGGTGTCAAAACCGGCGGATCTCGGGTAGGGGGTCCCGAACTGTGCGTCTAAGGCGGATGGTAACAGGAGGCAGGGGACACAATGTTTTACCTAGGTTCGGGCCCTCTTGATGGAGGTAAAACCCTATGTCCTGCTTGATTAATATTGATGATATGGGTAGTACAAGAGTAGATCTACCACGAGATCAGAGAGGCTAAACCCTAGAAGCTAGCCTATGGTATGATTCTATAGTGTCCTATGGACTAAACCCTCTGGTTTATATAGACACCGGAGGGGGCTAGGGTTACACAAGGTCGGTTACAAAGGAGGAGATATACATATCCGTACTGCCTAGCTTGCCTTCCACGCCAAGTAGAGTCCCATCCGGACACGGGACGAAGTCTTCAATCTTGTATCTTCATAGTCCAACAGTCCGGCCAAAGGATATATTCCGTCTATCCGGAGACCCCCTAATCCAGGACTCCCTCAGTAGCCCCCGAATCAGGCTTCAATGACGATGAGTCTGGCGCGCAGTATTGTCTTCGGCATTGCATGGCGGGTTCTTCTCCGATCTTCAAGTGTGCGTAAGCAGTGTCCGGCTCCATAAATGTTGAACCTCTTGGCTTTTGTGCCCAATAAGGGCTATCTCCCACGCGTCGAATGAATACGAGGCGCCAGGGTGTTTTTTTACATTCGCCCCCTAGCCAAATAAATAAATTGTCTATTAAAGGGATAGGGATTCTTAGATCCGATCTACACCTTCCTCCCCTCAGCGAGAATTTGTCAGAGCATGTTTCAGAAAGATCCATTCCAGCATGGCCGACCTCCGCAGCTCCTCCTCCCGCCCCCGTAGCCCTAAGCTTGGTGATTGGGAGAGGTGTTCAGTCCCACATAGTCGATTGCTTGAACTGTAAACCAAAGGATTTCTTCCTCCAGCATACGTGGTGCCCGTTCGAGCCGGGCTCGCCACGTACAATGGCGGGGAGCAGGCGGAGAACTTCACCTGTCCCTCCATGGGAGAACGTGTTTGCCTTGTTCCTTACTTACTAAGGGGACTCGAATTTCCAATTCATCCGTTCCTCCGCGGGCTCCTGGAGTTTTATGGCCTTCAACTACACAATCTCACCCCTACCTCCATCCTACACATCGCTGGCTACGTTGCCGTCTGGGAGTTGTTCCTGGGCTGCGAGGCTCACTTCGAGCTGTGGAAAAGGCTATTTTTCCTCATTCCTCGCACAAAGAGGGAATCACTTTATCAAGTGGGCGGAGCCGAAGTATGGCGCATCGCCGATACCGGATATCTGTCCGGTACCCCGAAGAAGCCGTCTGAAGACTGGCCTTCGAATGGTTTTATATGGAGGACGTTCCCCTTCCGGACCCTGTTTGGCGGGGTCTTCCCGAGTTCAGCAATGCTCCTCTGAAGAAGCGCCGAAGTTGGAGCCTACGGAGCCCCCAGGTGGAAGACGATAAAGAAGTCCTCTATTTGATGAACCGGATTAAGGCACTGGCTCAGTCAGGATTGACAATAACCAAAGTTATGTCGATTTGCATAATGCGGGGAGTGCAACTACTTCAATATCGTGGGCACCCCTTGTGGTGTTTCAACGGGGAGGATGACGCCACCCGCTACGGGCGTAAGGGTCCAGGCGATGCTGCCGCATTAGCCAAAATTCTATCTGAACTGTTCAAGGGAGAGGAGGAGGAGTTCACCCGCATGAAGCCGCGGGATGGATTCTCCATGTACAATCCTCCAAGCTGGGTAAGCTATATCCCCTTATTTCCATCTTACCGCGTTTTTCATTGTAGGTATTCACCTTGCCAATTTACGACAGGAACTGCGAAAGGCCATAAAGGAGGTCAGCAGCGCTTCTCCACAACCGGAGGACCCTGACCGGGGCCTCGACTCCGGACTCTAAGAAGATCCGGTTATCTCCGTGGAGCTGATAAACCGGCAGTTCTATTAGTTCAGCTGCGATGATGCCATGGTGGCCATTACGGCGGACTATCCCAGACTGCTCCCTGCATCGCATGTAAGAAAAACCGAAAAGTCCCAACTCAAAAAGGTAGGATCCCCATTTGGACACTTCGCCCACCATATTCACATGGCCCTTTTTTTACAGGGAAGGCATTCGGGATGCCCTGCAACAACGCGCTAACAGGAGGCATCGAGGCAGGGTAGGCCAAAACGGAAGGTGGTTAGGACGGAGACGCCGGCACAAAGGTACAACAAACCCCGCTCCGTGGTTGTCATCTCTTTCAAAATATAATGACGCCCGTGTTTCTTTAACAGAAAAAGCGCTCGCCGGAATATGTCCGGTGATGTCGCCGATCACGCTTCCACCAATCGGGCACCAGGGCCGGACACGGAGGCAGAAGCCGATATGGGGCGGGCGCCGGATAATCCCCCTACAGAGGATGCGGATAGGTTATCTGCTACAAACTCATAAGTGGAAAGCGCCATGAATCATAGGCGCCACCGGGCCATACTCCGTGACGCTTGTTTCTCACCAGAGGTGTTTGATGCCTTTAATTTTGGAGAGGCGTACCTCCGTGCCGCTCAAGATGGTCTAGCCAGAGCCACGGATCAGTATGTAAATGATGTACGGGTGAGTGAATCTGACGATTTGTATGTATCAGTAGCCCCTGAGACTTGAAACAGTTAGCAGAACTGATTTAAGGATCATCTTTATTGTGTAGGTTCTTACAGAGAAGAATACTAGGCTGTTCGAGGAGCTGGAGGAATGCAAGACCCAAGTGCGGGCTGCTATTGCCGCATTGCAGGAACAGAAAAAGCCTCCTCCTGGTAACATTTTAAAAAAAATGATAGTTACCATATAGTGCGCGGCGTGGCTGCAAATCTAATAATAGATTTTGCAGATGAATCCGGAGAAAATCCGGAGGCCCAGCATGTTATGCGGCAGCTAGAAGCTGGCAGACGCGTGCTGACTGAGGTTAGGCGGGATAAAAACAATCTCCAAGATGCCAATATAAGGCTGAACGTGGAACTAAAAGACGTTCAGAGCCAGCTTGCAGACTCCGAGAAGGAGAATCCTTTAAAGTGCGCGGCGGGTTCGACGCGGCATTTTTAGTAAGTGCTTGAACGAATCCTTTAAAGGTATTCGATGAAGAAGCCGACTAACAGCATTATGTCTATAGGTATGCTAACGAGTCGCCCCGCGGAGGAAATGCCTGGGTCTACGGGTGATCTTCTGTCCGAGCTGATACATCTGCACGAACAAGTTCGGCAAGTGATGCAGGGTGTTGCCCAGGCCTTGTGGCCGTTCGTCTCTCTGCCAGAGGGTGTTCCGGAGCTTGCGGAGAAGCTCAAAGGAGTGCGGCAGCGCTTTCGATTATGGAAGATATCAGCCTGCCGACAGGATGCCATAGAAGCCTAGGCCATGGTGAAGACGCGGTATACCAAAGCATACCCAAATCACATGGCTGAGGTCAGACCAATGGGGCCCGACGGAAAAGAGATTCCCATTAGCTTAGTTTATGGGCAAGTAGAATTGGCCGCAAAGTATTCCCAATAGGATTGTAAGCTAGACCGCCTGTTGGATGGTATAGAAGAAGAATTTAGTCAGTCTGCATGACTATGTAAGTGACATGTATAATGCCTTCTAGCCGGATTGTAGATCATTTGTCGTTGCTAACCTTTTCGCTTCAGCCTCCGGGCCCAATAGTCCGGAGTGTATCCGAATACCCGCTCAGTTATATAAGAACAGCGGTATGCTTGGAGATTAGGTGTAGGGGTCATTAGTACTTTATCAGACAAGTGCCCAACTAGTTATGTTATATTACATGGGTAGTAAGAAACATCTTCCAGGGAGAATAGTTCCGTTAAGGGTTCCTTTCCCTGGGCAAGCATGCCCTAAAGTGCATGTCCGGACTGCGATAGGAAACGCAGGAAAAACATCTGGGGGCAGATATGAAAAATAAAAAAATCATCTTTTGTTCGCCGACCAAATATTCCCTTAAGAACGCTAGCTTTCGGCTGAACCCAGTCTGAGGTACACATCCGGCTGACCCGGCGGTAACAATCGCAGAGGTGCTCCCCTTATGCCCTAGCCGAATTAACGGGAACATAGGGCATAAATACAAGAGCCAGGAAACCCAGCTTGGCCAAAACTTAAGTCATATCGATGCATATAATGGTGAAAAAAGGTACATGCGGAAGTATAGCACATGTGTTGGGCCTGAAGCCCGGATAAATAATTTAAGCTTCTGTGAAAGAAGCCCCCAGGTATGAAGAGTGCGGCTAGCGCATCTGTCATGTGCGAACAAGGCACAAGGTGACCCTTGAAGGCCTAGAGAAATAAGAAAAGGAAGAAAGAAAGGAAAACAAGACAGATAATGCGTTTGTGAAAAATGGACAAAGGGAGGGGACTAACATAGAGTCCGGCGCTAGGCGTAGAATCTTCAGAGCCTGGCCGCATTCCATGGGTTCGTCTCGAGTCGACTAGTCGATGCATCCCGCAGTCGGTATGCTCCACCGGTAAGAACTTGGTCAATAATGAAGGGACCTTCCCATTTGGGCTCGAGCTTGTTCTTTTTTATCCAGCAGGCGTAGAACTAGTTCGCCAACATTCTAAGTTTTGGCCCGTACTTCTCTACTTTGATATCTGCGAGCCTGTTGCTGATAAAATGCGGAACGGGCTTTGGCTACGTCGCGCTCCTCCTCCAAGGTGTCCAGACTGGCCTGCCGATTGAGCTCGGCTTCTCTTTCTTCGTACATGCGCACTCTAGGTGAGTCATGAATTATGTCACAAGGCAAGACTGCCTCTGCGCCGTACACCATAAAGAAAGGTGTATATCCGGTACTACGATTCGGCGTGGTCTGCAGCCCCTAGAGTACGGAGTCGAGCTCCTCTACCCAGTGTGTGTTAGACTCCGTTAAGGAACACACTAATCTAGGTTGAATGCCGCTGATTATAAGACCGTTTGCTCGCTCGACTTGACCGTTGGTTTATGGGTGATAGACTGAGGCATAATCGAGTTTGATGCCCATTTTGCTGCACCAGAGTTTTACCTCGTCGGCCGTGAAGTTCGTGCCATTATCGGTGATGATGCTGTGGGGCACGCCATAACAGTGTACAACCCCAGATATGAACTCTATCACCGGTCCGGATTCGGCTCTTTTAACTGGTTTGGCCTTTATCCATTTGGTGAATTTGTCCACCATCACCAATAAGTATTTTTTTCTTGTGGGTTCCCCCTTTAAGGGGTCCAACCATGTTGAGCCCCCAGACCGCAAAGGGCCATGTGATGGGGATTGTTTGGAGGGCTGTGGGTGGCATGTGGCTTTGATTTGCAAAGAGCTGGCAACCGGCGCAATGTTGGACCAAGTCCTGTGCATCTGGCCGGGCCGTTGGCCAATAGAATCCTGTACGGAAGGCCTTGCTTACAAGAGCCTGGGCTGCGGCGTGATGACCGCCGAGTCCGGCGTGAATTTCTGCCAAAAGATTCCGACCTTCCTCTTCGGAGATGCACCTTTGAAGGACTCCGGTAGTGCTTTTCTTGTACAATTCTCCCTCATGGACCCTATAGGCCTTGGATCGCCGCACTATGCAGCGTGCCTCATTTTGGTCCTCCGGAAGTTCCTGTCTAGTTAGGTAGGCCAGGAATGGTTCTGTCCACGGGGCAATAATGGCCATTATTTCATGGGCTGAAGGTGTTATTTCGGTGGCGGAGCCTCCGATTGTGTCAGAGAATTCGGTATCAGGTAGTTTGGCCGGGTCTGGACTGTTACCGGTGTCCCCTTCCCATGCTACAGATGGCTTGAAAAGCCTTTCCAAAAATATGTTGGGAGGGACCACGCCGCATTTTGCGTCGATGCGGGCGAGGATATCCGCCGCCTGATTGTTTTCCCAAGCCACATGGTGAAATTCGAGTCCCTCAAACCGAGCCGACATTTTTAGGACGGCGTTTTGATAGGCCGTCATTTTCGGATCCTTGGTGTCAAAATCTCCGTTTATTTGTGATATTGCGAGGTTTGGATCCCCACACACCTCCAGGCGTTGAATGCCCATGGAGACTGCCATCCGAAGACCATGCAATAGAGCTTCGTATTCGGCAGCATTGTTGGAGTCTGTATACAATATTTGCAGTATGTACCAAACGGTATCTCCGGTTGGGGACATCAGGACAACGCCAGCCCCTAGACCGGCCAACATTTTAGAACCGTCGAAGTGCATGATCCAATTGGAGTATGCGTCGTACTCTTTAGGGAGTTCGTCCTCCGTCCATTCGGCGACAAAGTCGGCCAATACTTGCGATTTGATGGCTCGTCGAGGTTTGTATGTTATGTCGAATGGGAGGAGCTCAATGGCCCATTTGGCAATCCGGCCCGTAGCATCGCGGTTGTTTATAATATCATTAAGTGGCACTTCCGAGGCTACTGTAATCGAATACTCTTGAAAGTAGTGTCACAGTTTCCGTGATGCCATGAATACCGCGTATGCTCTCTTTTGGTAATGCGGGTACCGTGATTTGCATGGAGTGAGGACAGTGGATACATAATATACCGGCTTTTGAAGAGGGAATTTGTCTATGTCCTCATCCCATTCGACAACGAGCATCGTGCTTACAACTTGATGAGTTGCCGTAATGTATAACAGCATTGGTTCGCCGATGTTTGGTGCGGCCAGGATTGGGTTGGTTGCCAAAATGGCCTTTATTTCTTCCAATCCGGCTGTGACCGCGTCCGTCCACTTGAAGTGTTTGGTGCGCCGAAGGAGGCGATAGATGGGTAAAGCCTTTTCTCCTAAGCGGGAGATAAAATAGCTTAGAGCCGTCACGCATCCAGTTAACTTCTGGATTTGTTTGAGGTCTGTTGGGGTAGCCAACTGTGACAACGCTCGGATTTTCGCCGGATTAGCTTCAATACCTCCACTGGAGACAATGAATCCCATGAGCTTTCCGTCTGATACGCCGAAAACGCATTTTCCAGATTGAGCTTGATGTCATATGTTCGGAGGTTGTCGAATGTGAGCCTCAAGTCGTCTATCAAAGAGTCGACGTGTTTGGTTTTGATGACCACTTCGTCTATGTATGCCTCTACTGTTTTGCCGTTTTGTTTCTCCAGGCATGTCTGAATCATGCGCTGATATGTTGCGCCGGCGTTTTTGAGCCCAAAAGGCATTGTGTTGAAACAGAAGGGACCGTATGGTGTGATGAATGCCATTGCGGCTTGGTCGGACTCCGCCATCTTGATTTGGTGGTAACCGGAGTATGCGTCGAGGAAACACAATGACTCATGTCCAGCGGTAGCATCAATAATTTGATCGATGCGTGGGAGGGGGAAGGGATCCTTTGGGCAAGCTTTATTGAGGTCTTTGAAATCGACACAAAGGCGCCAGGATTTGTCCTTCTTTGGTACCATCACCGGTTTGCTAGCCAATCCGGATGTTTTATTTCTCTGATGAATCCGGCCTCCAATAACTTGGCTAGTTCTTCTCCCATGGCATGTCTCTTAGGTTCGGAGAAACGCCGAAGATCTTGTTTGGCCGGCTTGAATCCCTTTAGGGTATTGAGGCTATGCTCGGCCAGCCTGCGTGGGATTCCTGGCATGTCTGAGGGATGCCAGGCGAATATGTGCTAGTTCTCGCGCAGGAACTCTCGTAGTGCGGCGTCCACAATGGGGTTTAACTGTGCCCTGATGGAGGCTGTTTTTGTAGGGTCCGTTGGGTGGACTTGGAATTTGACTATTTCATCCGCTGGTTTAAAAGAGGTGGACTTGGATCTCTTGTCTAGTATCATGTCGTCCCTATCCACTGTGGAGCGTAGCGTGGTTAATTCCTCAGCCGAGAGGGCTTCGGATAATGCCTCGAGGGCCAAAGCGGCTGTTTTGTTTTCGGCGCGGAGTGCTGTATCCGGATCACTGGCGAGAGTGATGATTCTGTTGGGCCCGGGAATTTTAAGCTTCATGTACCTGTAATGGGGTACGGCTTGGAAGATCGTAAACGCCTCCCGTCCTAAAAGAGCGTGATAGCCACTGCTGAATGGGGCCACTTGGAATGTAATTTGTTCGGACCTGTAATTGTCCGGCGTGCCGAATACCACATCTAGTGTGATTTTCCCAGCACAGCGTGCTTCCCGGCTGGGGATAATTCCTCTAAAGGTTGTACTACTTTGCTCGATGTGGTTCTAGTCTATTTCCATCTTTTGAAGAGTTTCCTCATAGATGAGGTTTAGTCCGCTGCCGCTGTCCATGAGTACTTTAGTGAGTTGAAAGCCGTCCACGATTGGACAGAGGACCAGTGCGGCTGGTGCTCGGACTGTTCGGAATTTAGGTTCATCACTGGCATTGAAGGTAATAGCTGTGTCACTCCATGGATTTATTGCTGCTACGTGGCAGATTTCGGCCATGCTGCTGAGTGTTCGCTTGCGCCTATTATTTGATGCGAAGGTCTCGAACACTGTTAACACCGTATTGCTATCCAAGGGATGGTGCTCTGTGGTATTTGGGATAAGAAGATCCTCACCAATTTTGGCCACCTGCCGGAGTATCCAACATGCTCTAAGGCTGTGCATTGGTATTGTATCCGATGTGCTATGAATTTTGTAGGGTCCGTTGAGCCATCCCTCCAGTACGGTTCCATGCCCTGTAGAGGGTTTTCGCTTTTTGGTAGTTGACCCAGGTGTATTGTGATGATGCACCCTTTTATTTCGGACTGGGTTTGTATTCAGCGCCGGATTATCCCAAAAGTTTGTTTCGGTTTTCGAGGCACTTTCCATCGCACAGTACTTTCATACTATGGACGCCAAATCAGCGAAGCGTGTTATCTCACGGCGATTTATGATGTTAAGTATTCCCTTGTCCATGCAATTACTGTGGAAAAATGAGATTGCATCTTCCTCGCGACAGTCCTTAGCGCTGTTCATTGCAAGGAGGAATCTGGCCCAATAGTGATGTATTGTTTCCTGGGGCTCTTGCCCGTTGTGGGAAAGATCGCTTATTTTTGGGTGGGTGGGTGGAATTGAATCCGAACCCACTCCCGATCTGGGATCTAGGGGCCGAGGAGTTTCCAATTTTGGAAGTTCCGGTTCCGGGGTGTTACCCGATAATCCTGGTCCGCTGCCTGACTCAATGTTCAGGGATTGGATGTTGTCCTCCCGCGAACGGGCATCCGACTCGGAGAGCTCGGGAATCCAGACATAATTGGTCCTCAAGATAGAGGAAAGTTCGCCGCGTTGTTCCTCCACCACTGCAACATGATGGGTGATCGGTGGAGAGTTAATCTCCCTTCGGTCGGGTTTAAGCCCAATCCGATCATAGTCCATAGCGACTCCCAAGGCGGCGATGCGATCCAAGAGCTCGTTTAAGGAGGCGAGCTCCATTGGATCCATCTGTTCGGAGAGTGCCGATTTGACGTGGAGGCTGTTTTCGATGACCCGAGAAGTCATCGTCGGCACGGCGGCCGAACAGGCGGTCATGATGAACCCGCCTAGCCAGAGAGTTTGGCTGACAGCCAAAGCTCCCCCGACAGAAGTACCGTCTTTAAAGACGAGACGAGACATCCTTCCTTCTGGCGACGACACAGAGGAACTCTCAATGAAAAGCACTAATGTCTGTGTCAAAACCGGCGGATCTCGGGTAGGGTGTCCCGAACTGTGGGTCTAAGGCGGATGGTAACAGGAGGCAGGGGACACAATGTTTTACCCAGGTTCAGGCCCTCTTGATGGAGGTAAAACCCTACGTCCTGCTTGATTAATATTTATGATATGGGTAGTACAAGAGTAGATCTACCACGAGATCAGAGAGGCTAAACCCTAGAAGCTAGCCTATGGTATGATTGTATATTGTCCTATGGACTAAACCCTCCGGTTTATATAGACACCGGAGGGGGCTAGGGTTACACAAGGTCAGTTACAAAGGAGGAGATATACATATCCGTACTACCTAGCTTGCCTTCCACGCCAAGTAGAGTCCCATCCGGGCACGGGACAAAGTCTTCAATCTTGTATCTTCATAGTCCAACAGTCCGGCCAAAGGATATAGTCCGGCTGTCCGGAGACCCCCTAATCCAGGACTCCCTCACTTCCCCCAGCCCCGGGTGTATGGAATAGGTTCCTAGGATCAAGTGTTAGAGGTAGACGTGACTGAGTTTTCTGATGCCTCCTCCTCATGATCTCGTTTGACGTGTTAAGATCCACCGAGAGCCGGAAAGTCTCCGCTTGAAGCTGTGGAGCACGAACATCCAAAGCTGCCCGCTCTGCTGCCGTCCTGGCTTCCTCTGTGGCTAGATTTTCCGTAGCTTGCACCATCTCTTCACGTACGCGTGCCACCTCTGCGTCATGCTGGGTTTTATCCGCCGGCTCTACCACGGCTGTCAACAGAGTCGTCAGTTTATCCATGAGGTCCATTAGAATCTGAGCCGGGGGGCGCGCTTGGTCTCCTGACCCGACAAAGCTGACCCGGTACCTGTTGCTGCCGCTGCTGTAGAGTTCTGCCCGGGCTACGTCCATGTCGTGAAGACTGCGGCCCAATTCGGCGGCTCAAGAGGGTCCGGAATACTGCAGCCATCGGAATAGCCCTCGAGCATGCCGTCTTGCAGCTGGTACAAAGAGTCCGTCTCGCCCGTTGATGATGCAGTGTCAGAACAGACGGCCGTCTCACCGCCCTCCACCGATCCTTCCGAGTATTCACCGCCATGGACGCAGCCTACGAAAGCATGCTTCACGACAGATTGAACACGGGTGATCCTTATGCGCTGAGCCATTTCGATCCGGCCGATGAAGACGTGAATTCCGCCGAAGGGGACCCGGTACCCATACTCAATTGAGCCGGTCTCGGGGCCCCAGCCTTCGTCGTCGATGTAGAGCTTGCCGCGACGACTCTTGGTCATCCGGCCCACAGCGTATCCCTTAAGCCCTTCGAAGCTGCCCTTCAAGAACTCAAATCCACCGTGCGCTGGCCCCATGGTGGGCGCCAACTATCGTGGAATTGTCACGGCAGATGTCCTAGAGTAAGGACTTAGTCGTAGGGCCATCGCACTAGGAAGCTTTAAAGGGGTTAATTGGGAGAAAGGACACGAGAGAGTTTTTATACTAGTTCACCCCCTTATGATGAAGGTAAAAGCCTACGTCTAGTTGGGTTTGGTATTTCTAGGGTTTCGATCTCCAAGAGGCTCAACTCGCCGGCTTGGTTATCAATTTGTTGTTTCTTGCCCTAAGCCACCACCAGGTCGTCCCCTTATATACATGGGTTGACGCCTGGTGGCCTACAGAGTCCCGGCCGACTCATAATCGTATCCAGCTCGATGACTTCCTTTACATGCCTTTCTTTACAAATCTTTCCTTACATATGGCGGTTCATAATTTCAGGCCTTAACCCGCCTTCAGGCCTTTGCGCCTTCTATAAGACTTAATAAACTACAATCTTGAATGTTTGCTGGGCTTCTTGCGTAACCCGCCATTGGGGCTGACCCGGCCCTCCTGGGCGGGTCTCAAACGATAGTAATATCCCCAACAAAAGCCGTGCCCACGGTTATGTGGCAGATGGGAATTTGTTAATATCCGGTTGTAGTGAACTTCACACTTAACTTAATTAAAATGCATCAACCGTGTGTGTAGCCGTGATGGTCTCTTTCCGGCGGAGTCCGGGAAGTGAACACAATTCTTGTGTTATGGTTATGCGTAAGTAGTTTCAGGATCACTTCTTGATCACTTCTAGCTTCTCGACCATTTCGTTGCTTCTCTTCCCGCTCTTATTTGCGTATGTTAGCCACCATATATGCTTAGTGCTTGCTGCAGCTCCACCTCATTACCCTATCCTACCCATAAGCTTAAATAGTCTTAATCTCGCGGGTGTGAGATTGCTGAGTCCTCATGACTCACAGATACTTCCAAACAGTTGCATGTGCCGATGATAGCTGTGCAGGTGACGCAACCGATCTCAAGTGGGATCTCGATGAAGATCGTGTTTGTTGTTATGTCTCTTTCCCGGTTGATCAGTAGTGGAGCCCAGTTGGGACGATCGGGGATCTAGCATTTGGGATTGTCTTCTTTTATTTTGGTTCCATAGTCGGACCTTTGATTGTACTTTGGATGATGTATGAATTAATTATGCATTGTGTGAAGTGGCGATTGTAATCCAACTCTTTATCCCTTTCTTATTCAGTACATGGGATGTGTGAAGATTACCCCTCTTGCGACAAGCCTACCATGCAGCTATGTCTCTAAGTCGTGCCCCGACACGTGGGAGATATAGCCGCATTGTGGGTGTTACAAGTTGGTATCAGTGCCTTCCCTGACTTAGGAGCCCCCTACTTGATCGAATCGCTGACATTGTTGAGTCTAGAACAAAATGTTTTGAGTCTTAGGATTATATATATCGGATAGTAGGATTCTTTTTACTCCGCAGTCCCTTCGTTGCTCTGGTGAGGCCTCCTGACGTAGAACTTTTGACTCTTCTCTCCTCAAATTTCACGAATTTTTTTTAGGATCACGCGGGTATCTTGGAATCGCTCCGATGGTTTTGTGATGAGAATATTGTTCTTGGTGCCTCCTGACATTTAGGGGTTGTGGAAGTGTCCCGGGGAGTTGAGCTCCGAGGTGTTGTCGTCACAATTTTATCGTTGCAGTTCTGGAATACCTGAGTTCACCGACATCGAAAATCTCTTTTATGCAGTTGTTGGTGAGATAACCTCGACGCCACCCAGTACTGGGGCGGCAGTTCGGGAGTATTGCCATAACTCGTATAACTGATGCTTTTTGAAGGTTGAGGTAAATGATTTCCGAAGGTTTCTTGGTTATGTGTTGAAGGATGGATACAGCTGGATGTAGGATTTGTTAGTTTGGGTGAGATATTACGCTTCCCCTGTATCCCCATCACCTGATTGCATAACCAGAAAGTTTCGGGAGTTTATAAGTGGGAATTCAAGTATCACATAGGATATCTTTCCAACAGACACATGATACGATATGGGATCTATCATATGTTTGTTTCTGGCTTATTCTGCGAGCCAAATCCTTTGTTGCGTTTTGAGTTGTGGTATTCGAGTTTCTTCGAAGTCAAGTGTTGATTCCATAACTTTTCCAAGCGGTGTTCTAATATTTCTATGTGAATACTAATCCTTCATGATAATCGAGATCGTCATGTCACTCCTTTTCATCCGGTGCGTTTTCCTTCAAGATGATCCTATCATTTTTACCATTCGCAAGATCACCCCTCAGTTTTTTACAATGGTGTTCGTTCCATCTGCCCAAGTTGCGTTTGTTTTCCTGCCCTCCCACCCTTTTTCTTCAAGGTCTCAGACTTCTTAATCAAGTATCCATCTTATTGATGTGAACTGTCTTCATTATTTTGCTTCAATGTTCATATCCGGTGATTCTCAGTAAGATACTAATGAAGCTTCAAGTTCGTCACTCTTCACTCGCTTTCTTCTCCGGCAGATTCAAGTCAAGCTTTGTCGCTCATATCTTTCCTCGTTTCAAACGTTTTCTCATGCCGGTGCACCTCTTAATCATCCACTTCTCGCCATTCATTTGTTCTGGAGTACCAAAGATGTCTCAGGAGATTCATGTTTCCACTCTGCATTCGTTCAACCTATTCCGAGGTTGTTATGTCTTTCAAGCCATTTAATTCAACTGGCACAATCTCTCTTAAGTCGTTCAATGATGTATCTTTTGAGTGGGCCCTAACCCATAGGTCTTTTCCCAGGATCTTACCTGACTCTTCTAATTTTCGCAGAGCTATTCTCAAATTCATTTCAAAGTTTGACGTAAGAATGAATCATCATCAATCAAATGTATTTCTCCAAGATCTTTCAAATTCTTTTCATCGTTGGCTCAACCTTTCCATTCTTCATTCCGGAGTACCTCTATAATTCATGGTGGTGTTTCTTGTGGTCATTCTCGGATTTTGAAGACCGGAGAAGAGTTCCTCTTAAATCCTTACCCGTTCTTTCAAAGATTCATGATTCAAGCTTGATGCCACCCTCTCATTATTGTTTTGATTGTGAGAATTCTTTTCAACCATCCGGAGCAATTCAGGAGTCTTTTTCAGTTTGATTCTTCGGAGCCCATCATCTCAGAAATATTCATTCCAGCTTTCAGTTGTCGTTCTCAAATCCTACCGGTGCATCATCCAAATATTCTCTAATCAAGCATCTTCGCTCATTTGCTAATTCTTTCAGGTGTTTCGCTATATTTTCCATGATCTTTTTTAATTCTTACGGTGGTTTGTTCAAGATTCCCCTTCCTATGTTCTCATATCAATTCATTCGTTCTTTCCAATCCTACCGGCGGATCGTTGAAGACCTTTCTCAAGTTTGCGCTATATATCTCTTAATCCTTTCTAGTAGAATAAGTAGTATGCCAAATCCATTGCTTGTCATCAATTAAATGGTGAAGGATGAGCATAATGTAATTCTTATTCTTGTTTCATCGAGTAAATTCAATTCCTTATTCCGGAGGTTCATAAAAAAAATTCTCGGTTTCAATTGTTCCATCTTTTCTTTTCTCGGAGTTCCAAGCTCTCTCAAGTATATCACCACGAAGCTCCATCTAAATCATCGCAAGGCTTCACCTTGTGTTTTCAATTTCTCTTCCTTTTTATCATCCTTTTTATTATTGGAGTTCTTCACGGAGGCTCTACATGGTGGCTCGTCAAGGATTCTTTTCATTCTTCAATTGTTCTCCAAGATTTATCTCGAAGTTAAGATCCGCTAAGCTATACTCTGAAATAAACATGGTGCTCAATACATGTTTTGTTTTGAGGAGGTCAATCATTCTTTGTCTTGCATTCCGAAGTGCAAATTCTTTCATATCTCAACTTTTGAGGTGGCGTTATATCATTCTTGACAATTTCCTTCATGTTTCATGATTCACATGTTGTTAGGAATGAGGTACTTTAGATCCATCAATCTCTTCGTTGGAGTTATCTTGTGTCATATTTCACCTAGAGCCTTCCCTAAGGAATGTTGCGATTATGGTGCTTATCTATGATCCAAGTTTTCTCCTATCCTCTCAGCGGAATAAGTTTTTCATCTCCTTGTCGATCTAAAGCAAGCAATTGTTTCCATTTGTGGCAGGATTTCACCTCATTATTTTGAGATGTTTTCCATAAGCCCACTACAAGCTTATTCGTTTCGTTGTTGGTTTTCCAACAACTATGTTATAACCTTTTTGGAAGGGTGCTTTCCAAGATCATTTGTGGCAAAAGTTGGCATTTTCTTCTCCGTCCCTTTATCCCAACAATCTAGCTTCTATTCTTTTGTTCCTGAGACATTGTGATGTTGCTCTCTTCACTCTTCATTTCGGATTTTGAGGACCATGTTCTTTTCGTGCTTATCCATTCAACCGGAGTGTCATGGCATCTTTCAAGTTCTCTCATCTTATCAAGTTTTGCCTCCCTTCTCAACGGGAGTGCCGTCTGAAATATTTCTGACCCCTTGTGCCATTCTTTCAATAGTTCTAGAGGCAGTGTGTTGTTGATCTCATCAAGTATCCTCTCATCTTGTCAAGTTCATGTTGAATTCTTTCCATTTACTATTTTTGGACCCCGTTATTTTTGGACCCCGAATGCATATTTTTCTCTCCAATTATTTCCAAAAAAATAAAAATAAAAGAGAGAAGATAAAATGACTTCTTCAATAAGAGAGAAATATTGGAGAAGAAATTTTAAAATCAATTTAATATTTTATTTGCATTTTTTTGCTATTTTATTTGAATTAGAAAAATTTGCATTTTAGGCCAGAAAAATGTTCACTTTGTTCTAAATATTAGATTTGGACTATGAAAATTGTTTCTGGTATTTTTTAGAACTTTTTATATTTTATTAGGAGTTTTTTATTTCTGGTGAAATTTATTTAAAAAGAAAAAAGTTCGTCACCCGACTGGGCCGAAGGCCCAGCCGAGCCAAGCTGGCCCACGTCGCCCCGACGCCTTCCTCCTCGCGGGAGGAGTCCCGCACGCTGCCGCCCCTCGGGGAGTCCGAGCTGGACTCCCGTCGCCGCCACCCCCTCCTCCAAGGTAGCACCCCTCGGGCCTTTAAAAGTCGACCGCCCCGGCGCCTCTACCTCACCCCGCCTCCTCGCCGCCGCAGACGCGCCTTCCGGCTGCCGCTACTCGCTGCTGCTGCCGTGCGCCGACGCCCCACCGACCACCGGAGCCACTGGTTTCCGCTGCCGCTGTTGACCCCGTCGCCGTCGTTGACTGGTAAAAGACCGATCGGGTTTTTTTTAGTTTCCTCAGTTTTCTCCCGGTTTATTTTTAGGGTTAGGGTTTTTTTCTCGGTTTTTACGATCGGATCTAATTAGCGGACGTTCATCCGTTAATACATGGTAGCGAACGTTTTCGTTTGTTAGGGTTTCGTAGCGAAGGTTCAATCTTTAGGTTTTTCTGTTTATTTTTATTTTTCGGCCAGGGACCTATCCGTGAATACTTCTATCACAGATTAGTCCCTAATTTTCAAACCCTCGGTACTTTTTACTCGTTTGTCCAAATCCTATGAAACCAACGCTAAAATCTTCGCCTTGTTCCCCTCTTTCAAGATAATCAACTTGAACATGGTTTTGACAAATTAAAATTTAGTTTCAAGCAGATTTGTTTTCGAACTTATTTTGATCGTAATTTGAGTTTCGTAGCTACGATTTGATTGATTCTTCTTGCAAATTGAAGCTCTTCAGTTGAACTTTTAGTTTGGATCTTTTCTATTGAGTTTTACCCTTGAATCTTATGCTTGAGTGCTTATGTATGCTATTGTTTGTCCATGATAGAGTTTCCGGAGTGCGAAGCGTGCTACTATGAGTCACTAGGGTTTTCGGATCGTCAGCAAGGCAAGCAACACTTCGATCATATTCCTTATTACCCAGTTTTTATGCATTAGTTTCAATCCTCAAACATTGCATGAGTAGGTTTGATAACATGTGGGTATTGGGAAGTAGTTGTTGAGGTAGGAACCTATTGTCTTTATTTCAAACACTGGGAGTTACTTTATGTTATGCTTATTCCGCTCTGCTATGCTTGTAGACGTGGTTTGGTTTGAGTGATCCATGACAGATGTGAGAGTTTTAATTAATGGTTAACTTAAGGTGGCTACTCTAATACACATCAGGGTGGATTGGTTGAGGCACCCTCGAGCACCAAGTGGTTGTCTAGGCACCTGGAATAATGCAGTTTTGTCCTGGGATATCCCAGAGTACCCGTGTGATCATCTTATGGTTTTCCACCTAGGCTCAGAGGGATCATAAGATTATTCATGCTAGAAACTTCTGTGTGCAGCCACAAGCCATTATGGGCTCTGGCATAGTTGAGTAAGTTGTGGGAATCCTTTCCATGATGGGCTAGCAGATGTAGGGGATTGTAGGTGTACCGGCCTATCTACTGGTTAAGGGGACCTCTCTGAAAAGACTGTGTCTTGGTCATTCGTTTCTCAAACATCATGCAGTGCGAGAAATACAACAGAGGAGATCGAGTCTTGTGGGGAAAAGTGCGCAAACCTTTCCAGAGTGTATAAACTAATCATGGTTAGCCATGTCCCCGGTTATGGACATCTTGAGTATCTGGTACTTGAATTATTGATTTGATCTCATCACTTTCCTAAATTAATTTGTTGGGTTGATAATTATTATTTTTCGGATTCAGTTGGAGGAACCATCTCAATGTTTTCAACAAACTTGTAGTTAAATAAAATACATTCCTTTGCTGTAGGGAAAAACTAGCTTTATGCAAAAGATAACCATAGAGCCTCCACTAGCCAAATATGCATATAGTTATAGCTGTTACTTGTTCATTGCTCTATAGTGTTATCTTGCCAGCATATTCCATGTGCTGACCTACACAGGCTGCAATGTATTATGTTGCAGAGTTTTTAGACGAAGAGTAAGGTGCGCTTGGTCGTTGTCGTGCACTCAACTATGCTGTTGGAGTTGATGGACTCATTTACCTTCGAAGCTTCCGCAGTTATCTTATTTAGATGGCCTTCAGCCATATTATTGTAATAAGTACTCTCTTTGAGATATTCAATGTAATAAGTGTGTGATTGCACTCTCTTATAAATCCTTGAGTACTATGTGTGTCAGCATTACCGATCCAGGGATGACACTTATGCATAGAGATTTGACCATTCGAGGTCGGATCGCTACACCTAGATTGCTTCTGCCCAGGTTCCGCCTCAAGAGGGCGGCGCTTCGCCCCGAAAGCTTCCTTATGATTTTTTCAGGTCAGAACCCTCTATATAGAAGTAGATGGGCACAGGAGGCCTACCAGGGGACCCACAAGCCCTAGGGGCGCACCCCCCAGGCTTGTGGCCACCTGGTGGGTCCCACTCTGGTATTTCTTCGCCCAACATTTTTTACATATTGCAAAAGAATTCTCCGTAAATTTTCAGGACTTTTGGAGTTGTGCAGAATATGTCTCTCAGATTTTCTCCTTTCCAGTCCAGAATTCCAGCTGCCGACATTCTCCTTCTTTGTGTAAACCTTGTAAAATAAGAGAGAAAAGGCATAAGTATTGTACCATAATGTGTAATAACAGCCCATAATGCAATAAATGTCCATATAAAAGCATGATGCAAAATGGACGTATCAACTCACCCAAGCTTAGACCTCAAGGGGCTTATGGTTTCGCCTACCAACCTTTTACCTCAAAGGTAATGTCAACAATAATAGTTTATGAATATCTACATCCGAGTGGATATATATATCCGGATCTCCCCCCAACATATAGAGCTTGCCAAAAAGAAAAAGGGTAAAAAGAATAGGTGATGATCACCATGACTCTTGCATTAAGGTAGAGAGTAAATAAAATATAGGCCCTTCGAAGAGGGAAGCAGAGGTTTTCATGCGCTTTTATGGTTGCACAAAATCTTAATGCTAAAGAATGTCACTTTATATTGCCGCTTGTGATAAAGAAATTTATTATGTAGTCTGTCGCTTTTATTTCTTCCATATCACAAGTTCGTATAAATCTTATTTTCCTCACACTAATACATCATACATATTTAGAGAGAAATTTTTATTGCTTGCACCGATGACAAGTTACTTGAAGGATCTTACTCAATCCATAGGTAGGTATGGTGGACTCTCATGGCAAAACTGGGTTGAGGGATTTTGGAGGCACAAGTAGTATCTCTACTTGGTGCAAAAGATTTGGCTAGCTTGGGATGAGAAGCAAGCTTAACATGTTGGAGTATCGATGACAATATAACTTCTATTCAGATATAAAGAAACATAACCCATTACGTTGTCTTCCTTGTCCAACACCAACCTTTTAGCATATAATATTTTAATGAGTGCTCACAGTCACAAAAGATGTCCAAAATAGTATATTTATATGTGGGACCTCTCTTTCTTTATTACTTCCTATTAATTGCAACAATGACCAAAACTATGTTTGTCAACTCCCACAAACTTCTTATATGCGAAGTCGTCACTTCCCATAAGATCATTATATAATCTTTTTATTTCTTTTATTCTTTATTTATTTTTCTCAAGATCATAGCAAGAAAGGAAAGCCCTCAACTCAAAACTAATCTTTATTATGTAACTCTCAGACTCGATTACATAGAGGGAACACAAAGCAAAGCTCAAAGCTAGATCATACTAAAACTTTATTCTACTAAACCGAGATATAACCAAAAGGATCGAACTAAGAAAAACGATAAAGGTAAAGATGTGATGGTGATACGATACGGGGGCACCTCCCCCAAGCTTGGCAGTTGCCAAGCGGAGTGCCCATACCCATGTATTTAGGTCTCTTTCTTCGGAGGTGGTGATGATGGAGTTCTTGATGATGAAAGAATCTTATCCTCCGTCTTCCAAGGCATAGGTTCACCATCGTAAAACAATGAACGAGTCTCGGGGATCCTCAAATTTGCAGCTAAACTCATCCTCTTAAATTTGTATGCATACTCATAGTTTTGGTTTTGCAGGTCATAGGTCTGGGCTTGCAGATGCTCGATTTTCTCATGAAGCTTGAAGATGGCCTCTTCGATGTTGTTGGTGTCCAGCTTGTGGTCATGGGTAAATTCCGTGATCATGGAGTGATTGCAGTTGAGTCCGCATTCCACCATCCCTTGGCACTTGAAGACTTGCTGCACCCTTGGTTCGAGCCTTGTCTCCATGCTTCCGGTTCCCTTTGGTCCTTGAACATCGCAGATGTGCAGCACCCCCTCACGCATCTCAATGGTTTGAGGGTATTGCAGCACCTCCACAAGGTAGCGGTTGATGACCTTCTCGAAGAACTTATCCTTCAGAGCGCTTGGGGACGTCATAGCGATCTAGATTTGTCAGAAAAACAACTTGAAACAAGAACAAAGGATTTTGTCATGGTACGGTGGCCAAAACCTTCAGGAGTTATATAATGAATTTTTATCGACCAAAAGTAGTGTTCCACAAGAAAACGGAGTCCGGAGGGCACACGAGGTGGCCACAAGCCTAGAAGGCACGCCTTGGGGGGTAGGGCGCCCCCCAAAGGCTTGTCGCCTCCTCGTGCACTTTTCAGACTACTTTTTATTTTCCTAATTTTTTAAATATTCCAAAACGGAGTAAAATTGCCATTGGAAAAGTTTTGGAGTCGGTTTACTTACCGTACCACATACCTATTCCTTTTCGGAGTCTGAAACGTTTCGGTAGGTCTCCCTTATGTACTCCTCCGGTCTTATGGTATTAATAATATTGGTCTAAACATTTATGGGATTACCTGAGATATAATATTTGATTCTTTGCCCATTTACCACCTTCGGGTTAGTGTCTTCAGCGTTGTTGATTTTGATGGCACCAGAACGATAAACTTCCGCGATAATGTAAGGGCCCTCCCATTTAGAGAGAAGCTTTCCTGCAAAAAATCATAAATAAGAATTGTATAGCAAGACATGGTCACCTACATTAAATTCACGATTTTGTATCCTTTTATCATGCCATATTTTAACTTTCTCTTTAAATAATTTAGCATTCTCATAGGCTTGGGTTCTCCATTCATCAAGAGAGCCAATGTCAAATAATCTCTTCTCACTGGCAAGTTTGAAATCATAGTTGAGCTCTTTGATCACCCAATAAGCTTTATGTTCTAGTTCGAGAGGTAAGTGACATGCTTTTCCATAAACCATTTTATACGGAGACATACCCATAGGGTTTTTATAAGTTATTCTATATGCCCATAATGCATCATCAAGTTTCTTAGACCAACTCTTTCTGGATCTATTAACAATCTTTTGCAAAATCAACTTTATTTCTCGATTACTCAATTCTACTTGACCACTGGACTGAGGATGATGTGGAGATGCAATTCTATGGTTAACATCATACCTAGCAAGCAATTTACGAAAAGCACCATGAATAAAGTGTGAACCACCATCAGTCATTAAATATCTAGGGACTCCAAACCTCGGGAAAATAACTTCTTTAAGCATTTTAATGGAAGTGTTATGATCATCACTACTAGTTAGAATAGCTTCTACCCACTTAGTAACATAATCAATAGCAACCAAAATATGTGTATACCCATTAGAGGTAGAAAAAGGTCCCATATAATCAAATCCCCAAAGATCAATTGATTCAGTAACAAGTGAATAATTCATAGGCATTTCCTGACGTCTACTTATATTACCAATTCTTTGACACTCATCACAAGACAAGACAAACTTACGAGCATCCTTGAAAAGAGTAGGCCAATAAAAACCAGATTGTAATACCTTGTGTGCAGTTCTATCTCCAGCATGGTGTCCTCCGTAGGCCTCAGAGTGACACTTTCATAGGATTTGTTCCTGTTCATGCTCAGGTACACAACGTCTAATAACACCATATACTTCTTCTTTGTAAATGTTTGGTTCATCCCAAAAGTAATGTCTTAAATCAAAGAAAAATGTTTTCTTTTTTTGGTATATGAAGCTAGGTGGTATAAATTTAGCAACAATATAATTCGCATAATCAGCATACCATGGAGTACTACGAGAAGCATTTATGATAGCAAATTGTTCATCAGGAAAGCTATCATCAGTAGTTAGTGGGTCATCAAGAATATTTTCTAACCTAGACAAGTTGTCTGCTACATGGTTCTTAGCCCCCTTTCTACCAATAATATGCAAATCAAATTCTTGCAGCAAGAGAACCCATCTAATAAGTGTAGGTTTAGCATCTTTCCTTTCCACAAGGTATTTAATAGTAGCATGATCGGTGTGAACAATTACTTTGGAATCAACAATATAAGATCTAAACTTATCACAAGAAAATACAATTGCTAAAAATTCCTTTTTAGTAGTAGCATAATTTCTTTGAGTACTATCTAGAGTTTTACTAGCATAATGGATAACATTTAATTTCTCATCAACTCTTTGTCCTAGAACAACACCAGTAGCACAATCACTAGCATCACACATAATTTCAAAGGGTAGGTTCCAATTAGGTGGTTGAACAATAGGTGCAGAAATCAAGGCTTTCTCAGGAATTTCAAATGCTTCTACACAATCATCATCAAAAACAAATGGAACATATTTTTGCAAGAGATTAGTGAGAGGCCTGGAAATTTAGAGAAGTCTTTAATAAACCTCCTATAGAAACCAGCATGATCAAGGAAACTTCTTATACCTTTGATATCTTTAGGACAAGACATCTTTTCAATAGCATCAACTTTAGCTTTATCAACTTCAATACCTCTTCCATAAATTTTTATGCCCCAAGAAAATACGTTCATTAACCATAAAGTGGCACTTCTCCCAATTCAAGACAAGATTAGTTTCTTCACATCTCTACAAAACTCAATCAAGGTTGCTTAAGAAATCATCAAAAGAAGTTCCATAAACGAAGAAATCATCCATGAGAACATCTACAATTTTTTCACAAAAGTCAGAGAATATAGCAGTCATACATCTTTGAAAAGTAGCAGGTGCATTACATAAGCCAAAAGGCTCTATAAGCAAAGGTACCAAAAGGAGAAGTAAAAGTAGTTTTTTCTTTATCCTCTTGCGACATAGGTATTTGAGAAAACCAGAATAACCATCTAGAAAGAAAAAGTGTGTATGTTTGGATAGTCTTTCTAGTATTTGATCAATAAAAGGTAGAGGATAATGATCTTTCCTAGTATCTTTGTTCAACTTCATAAAATCAATAACCATTCTTGGACCCATGACAATTATTTGCGGAATCAATTCATTTTTATCATTAGGAACAACGGTAATACCTCCCTTCTTTGGGACACAATGAATAGGACTTGCCCGTCTACTATCAGGAACATGATAAATTATACATGCTTCCAGAAGCTTTAGTATTTCATTTCTTACCACTTCTTTCATTTTAGGATTCAACTATCGCCGGTGATCAACAACTGGTTTATCATCGGGTTCCATATTAATTTTGTGCTGCCATAGAGTGGGACTTATGCCCTTAAGATCATCCAGGGGTGAGGGAGTCCTGGATTAGGGGGTGTTCGGATAGCCAGACTATACCTTCAGCCGGACTCCTGGACTATGAAAATACAAGATTGAAGACTTCGTCCCATGTCCGGATGGGACTTTCCTTGGCGTGGAAGGGAAGCTTGGCGATACGGATATTCAAAGATCTCCTACCATTGTAACCGACTTTGTGTAACCCTAACCCTATCCGGTGTCTATATAAACCGAAGGGTTGTAGTCCGTAGAGAATCAACTCCATACACAACAATCATACCATAGGCTAGCTTCTAGGGTTTAGTCTCCTTGATCTCGTGGTAGATCTACTCTTGTACTACCCATATCATCAATATTAATCAAGCAGGAGTAGGGTTTTACCTCCATCGAGAGGGCCCGAACCTGGGTAAAACAAAGTGTCCCCTGTCTCCTGTTACCATCCGGCCTAGACGCACAGTTCGGGACCCCCTCCCCGAGATCCGCCAGTTTGACACCGACATTGGTGCTTTCATTGAGAGTTCCTCTGTGTCGTCGCCTTTAGGCCCGATGGCTCCTTCGATCTTCAACAACGATGCGGTCCAGGGTGAGACTTTTCTCCCCGGATAGATCTTCGTCTTCGGCGGCTTCGCACTACGGGCCAATTCGCTTGGCCACCTTGAGCAGATCGGAAGCTACGCCCCTGGCCATCAGGTCAGGTTTGGAAGCCTAAGCTACATAGCTGACATCCGTGGAGACTTGATCTTCGACGGATTCGAGCCACAGCCAAGCGTGCCGCACTGTCTCGATGGGCATGATATAGCTCTACCGCCGAACAGCGCCTTGGAGGCCGCACATGCATCGGTTTTGACCATTGATTCGGAACCTACTGCGCCGATCGAGGATCAGCGGTTGGACGCTGCCTCAGGGGCTGCGATCTCTGAGGCGATCGAGCCGAACTCCAGCCCCGCACTCCGCATGGCCCATGACTCCGAGGAGCCGGATTCCTCCCCGAACTCCGAGCCCCCCGCGCCCCTGCCAATCGAATCCGATTGGGCGCCGGTAATAGAGTTCACCGCAGCGGACATCTTTCAGCATTCCTTTTGGCGATATCCTGAATTCTCTTAAGTCTCTCTCTTTATCAGGAGAGCCCTGGCCAGACTACGGTCAGCAAGGGTGGGATACGGACGGTGAGGAAATTCAAAACCCACCCACCACCCACTTTGTAGCCATTGTCGACGATTTAACCGACATCCTTGACTTCGGCTCCGAAGACATCGACGGCATGGACGACGATATAGGAGACGAACAGGAACCAGCACCTGTAGGGCACTGGAAAGCCACCTCGTCATACGACATATACATGGTGGATACTCCAAAAGACGGAGATGGCGATGGAGCAGTGGGGGATGACGCCCCCAAGAAACAGCCAAAGCGCCGGCGTCAGCGGCGCCGCTCTAAATCCCGCCAAAGCAAGAATGGTGATTCTGGCACGAGAGATAATTCTACCCCGGATAGCGCCGAAGAACACCCACCTCAGCAAAATTCGGCACAGGAAGATGGAGAAGCCAGCCCTCATGAGAGAGCGGCAGACCAAGAGGTCGAGGATGATAACTATACGCCTCCCTCCGAAGACGAGGCAAGCCTCGATGACGACGAATTCGTCATACCATCAGACCCCGCCGAACAAGAGCGTTTTAAACGCAGGCTTTTAGCCACGGCAAGCAGCCTCAAGAAAAAGCAGCAACAGCTTAGAGCTGCCCAAGATTTGCTAGCTAACAGATGGACTGAAGTCCTTGCGGCCAAAGAGTATGAACTCGAACGCCCCTCCAAGAGTTACCCGAAGCGTAGGCCGCTACCCCGATCAGAGGAGGAAGCACCTACATAACCAGCGCATGACATGGAAGACCGGCCACCCCGTGGCCGCGACAGAGAGGCCTCTCAGCCCCCCACCCAAGCCATGCCCCGATGCCGCACAACTAAGGCATGGGAAAATGCGCCCGACCTGCGAGACATACTGGAGGATAAAGCAAGACAAACAAGATCGATCTACGGATCGCGTACGCACCCTACGGCATGTGACAATGATCTTCACTCCGGGTACAACAAATCCAGCCGGGCCGAACACAACAGACATAGCTCTTCCGAGCTGCGTCGTGATATAGCCCAGTATAGAGGCGCCGCACACCCGCTATGCTTCACGAATGAAGTAATGGATCATAAAATCCTAGAGGGCTTCAAACCCATAAACATCAATCATACGATGGCACCACAGACCCGACGGTATGGATCGAGGACTATCTCCTTCACATCCACATGGCACGCGGCGATGATCTACACGCCATCAAGTACGTCCCGCTCAAACTTAAAGGACCAGCCCGGCATTGGCTTAACAGCCTGCCAACAGACTCAATCAGTTCTTGGGAAGACCTGGAAGCCGCATTCCTCGATAACTTCCAGGGAACTTACGTGCGACCGCCGGATGCCGATGACTTAAGCCACATAATTCAGCAGCCAGAAGAATCAGCCAGACAATTCTGGACACGGTTCCTAACAAAGAAAAACCAGATAGTCGACTGTCCGGACGTAGAGGCCCTAGCAGCCTTCAAGCATAACATCCGTGACGAGTGGCTTGCCCAGCACCTGGGACAGGAAAAGCCGAAATCCATGGCAGCACTCATGACACTCATGACCCGATTTTGCGCGGGAGAAGACAGCTGGCTGGCTCGTAGTAACAACTTATCAAAGAACCCTGGTAATTCGGATACCAAGGACAAAAGTGGCAGGACACGTCAGAATAAGCAAAAACGCCGCGTTAACAGCGACAGCAATGAAGACACGGCAGTCAACGCCGGATTCAAACGCTATAAATCCGGTCAGCGGAAAAATCCATTCAAAAAGAATACTCAGGGCCCGTCCAGTTTGGAATGAATACTCGATCGCTTGTGCCAGATACATGGCACCCCCGGAAAGTCAGCCAATCACACTAACAGGGATTGTTGGGTGTTCAAGCAGGCAGGCAAATTAAGAGCCGAAAACAAAGACAAGGGGCTGCACAGCGACGACGAGGAGCCCAAGCCGCCGAACAACATTGGACAGAAGGGCTTTCCCCCACAAGTGCAGACGGTGAACATGATATACGCAACCCACATCCCCAAGCGGGAGTGGAAGCGTGCGCTGCGGGACGTATACGCGATGGAGCCAATCGCCCCAAAATTCAACCCATGGTCCTCCTGCCCGATCACTTTTGACCGAAGGGACCATCCCACTAGCATCCGTCATGGCGGCTTCGCCGCATTGGTTCTCGACCCAATCATCGATGGATTTCACCTCACAAGAGTCCTCATGGACGGCGGCAGTAGCCTGAACCTGCTTTATCAGGACACAGTGCGGAAAATGGGCATAGATCCCTCAAGGATCAAACCCACAAGAACGACCTTTAAAGGCGTTATACCAGGTGTAGAAGCCAACCGTACAGGCTCAGTAACACTTGATCCGAGGCGAAGAGTTAATCTTCAATATAGTCCCGTTTCGCAGCGGCTATCACGCCCTGCTCGGACGAACCGCATTCACAAAATTCAATGTGGTGCCGCACTATGCATATCTCAAACTCAAGATGCCAGGCCCTCGAGGAGTAATTACGGTCAATGGAAACACCGAACGCTCCCTCCGTACGGAGGAGCATACGGTGGCTCTCACAGCGAAGGTACAAAGTAGCCTTCTTAGGCAATTCTCCAGTCCGGCCATTACAAAGCCAGACATTGCCAAGCGCGCCGGGAGTAACCTACAGCAGGACCGCCTGGCACACTCTGAGCAAGCGTAGCAATGCGGCCCCAACCCCAGCTTTCGCGACATAGGGAATCCAGTACCTCACGTAGATAACTACGCCCTTGAACTACCATGGGCACAGGGGAAGGGGCACAATAACAGCATGCCCAAAATACGTCTTAAAACGTACCAGGGGCTGCCGGATTCTTTTTTTAATTTTTTCTTACTTTCAGGACTCCATACTTCTGACGACCTGCTCGGCAATTCGTTTGACCGCACAAACGATGCAAGATCCAGGGAGGCAGACAAGCCATGCCGCATTATGGAACTCCCGGGTGGTCTCTGTTACGAGAGGTATACCTGTTTTAAATAAAATTCCGCGGCCTTTCCCTGGTCAGGACATACTAAATAGTCCAATATCTTTTGCTTACCGCACTATTTGTATCGTTCGGCTTTGATAAACAGCCTCTCTATAAACAATGCTTAGCTTTTTGTCTATTTTTCGCATTATTCTTTTCATATATATGTTCATTAATGACATGTTGCACCCGTACACTGTGGTACGGCAAGTACGCCAGGGGCTTCAGTACCCTTTAAATATGGTGTGAGAAGTCCGTACACTTTCACAAGTGCGGCACCCCGAACCTATAGCACTATCTGCATCGGCTCCGAATCATGATTTGGGTCAATAGTTGGGTTTGCCCGGCTCCTATATTTTGGTGCCTTACGTTCCGCTATATCGGCTAAGGTAGCACTAGGAGAACCACTGTGATTGTGCCCCGGTTGAGCTGGGTTAAGCACCTCAGTGGAGAAAGCTAAAACTGACTGTCATGATGAGGTGAGAGACCGGTCGCTATTCGAGAGGTTTTTCGAGTCCCTAAAGGCTTATGCCGCTTCGAGCGAGGAGCTGGATAACCCCAGCCAAGGCGTGGATAGCGCCCCGAACTCGGTCTTCCGAACTAGGGGCTTCGCCGAAATTTAAAATTATAAAGTTCTATGGCTAAGTGAGAGTGTTCAAGCATTATAGTCCGATTGCCTGGTTCGTTGTGCTGAGCGCCTCCCTCGAAGGACCCAACTATGGGAAAAAGAGTGCTCAGGTTTATCCCCGAACACCCCAGCACTAGTGGCATGGGGGCAGAAGCCGACGACTGGCCATCTCTCAATTTTTTGATAAACGGCCGCACAGAAAATAATATTTTAAATTCAACAAGCATTGCTTAAGCGCCTATGAACAAGTTTTCAGCGCACAGGATAAAAACGAGCGAGTTTATTCAAAAATTACATCCTTGGTACATTCATCTGCCACAAGACAGGCACCCGCAAGAACATCCTTGTAATAGTTCTCGGACTTGTGATGCTCCTTCCCCGGCGGCGGCCCGTCCTTCACAACCTTCTCACTGTCTAGCTTACCCCAGTGCACCTTTACACGGGCAAGGGCCCTACGGGCACCTTCGATGCAGATGGAGCGCTTGATGACCTCGAGCCTTGGACAGGCCTCCACCAGCCGCCGCACCAGCCCGAAGTAGCTCCCAGGCAGGGCCTCTCCGGGCCACAGCCGAACTATGAAGCCCTTCATGGCCTGTTCGGCCGCCTTGTGGAGTTCGACCAGCTATTTCAGCTGGTCGCTCAAGGGCACAGGGTGTCCGGCCTCAGCATACTGAGACCAGAACACCTTCTCCGTCGAGCTGCCCTCTTCAGCTCGGTAGAATGCGGCGGCATCGGATACGCTGCGGGGAAGATCTGCGAATGCCCCTGGAGAACTCCGGATTCGGGTAAGTAACAAGCAGTTTACTTTTATATTTTTGCTTTGCATAAAGAATGCCTTACCCGCTACTATCTTCTTCATATCCTCCAACTCTCGGAGGGCCTTTTGGGCTTCGGCCTTGGCAAACTTGGCAGTCTCAAGGGCCGTCACGAGCTTGGACGCTTGGGTCTTTGACTCAAGCTCCAAACTCTCATGTTTTTTCATGAGAGCCTGAAGCTCTTGCTGCACCTCGCCGATCTGAGTTCCAAGTTTCTCTCGCTCGGTGCGCTCCGCGGCCGTTTTCTTTTCGGCCTCGGACAGCGCCTGCTTGAGGGTCGCCACCTCAGTCGTGGCCCCTACAATAAGCAGTACAATCCTGTTATTTTTTGCAATCACGCCTCTCTATAGGCACCTTTTTATAAGGTATTTCTTACCTTCTTTCTCCTCGAGCTGCCGCTTGGCATGGCCGAGCTCTTGCTCGGACCGCTCGAGCCCCTGCTTCAGGGTACCCACCTCCGCAGTCAGTGCGGCGGTGGCTAGCAGCAAAGCCTGCATACGCATATTGACTTTTTATTTTTAGAATCCTGCGAAATTTAATAGATCCTCTATTCGGCTTTTCTTTCCGAACGCCAAACAGAGCATCAGGGGCTACTGTCTATGCGGTAATATTTTTACATATTTTTACTTACCTCGAAGCCTGTTAGGAGGCTAGCGCAAGCTTCACTCAGCCCGCTCTTGGCGGACTGAACCTTCTGGATCACCGTACTCATAATAGTACGGTGCTCCTCGTCGATGGAGGCGCCTTCAAGCACCTCCAGCAGATTGTCCGGCACCTCCGGTTGGACGGGGGCTGCAGGCTCAGAAGGCTGGCTCCTCTTTGAAGGAGTTCGCCTGCCGCGGCCCGGAATCGTTGAAGATTCCGGCACGGTGTCCGGCTAAAAGCCGGACTTGGAGCCCTGGGGGGTCCTGTCCCCTTCACTCCTGGGGTCCGGGAGGTCGCCTTGTGGCTCCTCCAGGACCACCTCCTCCTGCCTCGGAGCTCGTTGCGACACCACTTCGGCGTCATCCGCAGTGCGGGGGGACACAGCGGGCGGAATGGAGTTCACATCTGATGAATCCAGGGAGCCGCTCGATGACTCGTTGAGTTCAGCCCGGGGCGGACTGCATGATTATATTCGACATTAGGGAAAGTTTTGCAATAGAAGGAATATCATGAGTTACTCTGGTATCTAAACACTTACGATTTCGCCGGACGCCTGGCCCTGTCCGGCCACTCCTCTTCGCCCTCGTCGGCGTCGGGGGCGCAGTCTGGCGGAGGGGTTTTCCTCTTCTTGGACCCTTCGCCCCCCTCCTCTGGGGCGGCCTTCCTTTTCTTTCCTCCCTCCGCTGGAGGGGGAGAGGTTTCTTCTTCCTCCTCCTCGTTTTCACGGGAAGAGGGTATCTCGGACTCGTCAGATAACGAGTCCGACAGCACCACGTTACGGGTACTCTTCCGAGTCCCCGTGGTCTTCTTCTTCTTGGCCTTCTTTTCCGGCACCACATAAGGCGCCGGAGCCAGCAGCTTCACTAGTAGAGCTGGGGCTGGGTCTTCGGGCAGCGGAGCTGGACAGTTAATGGGTTCGGCTACTTCCCGCCAAGCCTGTCAAAGGTAAGGGAGTTTAGGTCACGCATAGAGTCAAACTATGAAAAAGCTTAAACATCCTGTAAAAGGTGTAGATGGCATACCTTGCTAGCGTGACGCTGCAAGCTGTATCCGCGGTCCTCGGAAGCGGATGCGGGAGCCTCGGCGCCCTTGAATAGCATCTTCCAGGCGTCTTCGTACGTTGTGTCGAAGAGCTTGCTGAGGGTTTGATGCTGTGCCGGGTCGAACTCCCACAGATTGAAATCCCGTTGTTGGCACGGGAGGATCCGGCGGACGAGCATAACCTGGATTATATTGACTAGCCGGACTGGCTTGTTCACCAGGGACTGGATGCATGTTTGCAATCCAGCCACCTCTTTCTCGTCACCCCACGACAGGCCCGTCTCTCTCCAGGACACAAGCCGTGTGGGGGGTCCGGATTGGAACTCGGGGGCCGCCGTCCATTCCGGATCGCGTGGCTCGGTGATATAAAGCCACCCGGATTGCAATCCCTTTAGGGTCTCCACGAAAGAGCCCTCGAACCATAGGGCATTGGCCATCTTGCCCGCCATGGCGCCTCCGCACTCCGCCTGGCTGCCGCTCACCACCATGGGCTTGACGTTGAAAGTCTTGAGCCAGAGGCCGAAATGGGGGCGGACGCGGAGAAAGGCCTCGCACACGACGATAAACGCCGAGATGTTGAGGATGAAGTTTTGAGCCAGATCGTGGAAATCCAGGCCATAGTAGAACATGAGACCCCGGACAAATGGGTGGAGTGCAAAACCCAGTCCGCGGAGGAAGTGGAGGAGAAATACCACCCTCTCATGGGGCCTTGGGGTGGGGATAAGCTGCCCCTCCTCGGGAAGCCGATGCGCGATGTCCTTGGACAGATACCCGGCCTTCCTTAGCTTCTTGATTTTGCTCTCCATAACGGTAGAGACCATCCATTTGCCTCCCGCTCTGGACATCGCTGGAGAAGGTTGAGGTGGGAAGTGCGGGCTTGGGCGCTGGAGCTCGGGTGCACGAGAGATGGGTAGGCAAGGGAGGAAGAAGGCATAGGTAAATAGGGTGGATCCTTATCCCCTTATATAGGCGGATGCGGTTATGCGTCCCCACCTGCCTAATAAAACTCGCTTGCCTCCCGAGCGCCATGATAAATGGTGCGGTTGGGTTACCCACGTCCGTATTAATGAGAATCCCGTAAAAAGGGTACATGATCTCTGCTCCGACAAGACGTGCCAAGGAAATCGCCTCGCAAAACATGCTGAGGTGGAAAAGTAAAAACGATTCGAGTAAAGGACTTGGCTGTAGTGTGATGGCGCACTGCAGAATATGTCAGCAGATTTGATTTGTGTTAATATTATTCTCTCTATGGCAATATGTGGAAACTTATTTTACAGAGCCGGACACTACTCTTGGTGATTACAATCTTCTATGAAAGACTTGGAGGAGGAACCCGCCTTGCAATGCCGAAGACAACTTGCGTGCCGGACTCGTCGTCATTGAAGCCTGGTTCAGGGGCTACTGAGGGAGTCCTGGATTAGGGGGTGTTTGGATAGCCGGACTATACCTTCACCCAGACTCCTAGTCTATGAAGATACAAGATTGAAGACTTCGTCCCATGTCCGGATGGGACTTTCCTTGGCGTGGAAGGCAAGCTTGGCGATGCGGATATTCAAAGATCTGCTACCATTGTAACCGACTTTGTGTAACCCTAACCCTATCCGGTGTCTATATAAACCGGAGGGTTGTAGTTCGTAGAGAATCAACTCCATACACAACAATCATACCATAGGCTAGCTTCTAGGGTTTAGCCTCCTTGATCTCGTGGTAGATCTACTCTTGTACTACCCATATCATCAATATTAATCAAGCAGGAGTAGGGTTTTACCTCCATCGAGAGGGCCCGAACCTGGGTAAAACAAAGTGTCCCCTGTCTCCTGTTACCATCCGGCCTAGACGCACAGTTCGGGACCCCCTACCCGAGATCCGCCGGTTTTGACACCGACAAGGGCTATATCCAATAGTTGCATGGTGCTTCTTCAGGGTTTTCAATAATTTCTTGTCTTCATGCTCTAAAAGGTTAGCACTAATAACAACATGATATATCTTTTTTATCATCAAGATAAGCATATTTCAGAGTATCAGGTAATTGTTTAAGATCGAACACAGGATCACTCTTGGATGGTAGAGGATCTCCAAGAGTCTCAACATGCAAATTGTGTTTCAAAATAGGCATATGTTTAAAGAAAATCTCATCTAATTCCTTTCTTTCATTCATGAACATATCATTTTCATGGTTTAGCAAATATTGTTATAAAGGATCAGTAGGAGGCACAACAATAGAAGCAAGACCAATAATTTCATATTTACTATGCAATTATTTATCATGGGGTTGCCTACGTAATTTGGAGAAATTTAACTCATGAGACACATCCCCAAAACTTATAGTAACAGTTTCTTTCTCACAATCTATTATGAATCAAGATACAAGAAACCAGGATCTTCAAGAGGCCAACATGCAGATCAAGAGGACCAAGGCCAAGCCAGAGGAGTAACAAACCACCAGGACAAATGTGATGCCCCCGATTTGACCGTGCACTAATCATACACGCAAACATGTACGATCAAAATCAGGGACCCACGGGAAGATGTCACAACACAACTCTACAAATAAAATAAGTCATACAAGCATCATATTACAAGCGAGGGGCCTCGAGGGCTCGAATACAAGAGCTCGATCATAGACGAGTCAGCGGAAGCAACAATATCTGAGTACAGACATAAGTTAAACAAGTTTGCCTTAAGGAGGCTAGCACAAACTGGGATACATATCGAAAGAGGCGCAGGCCTCCTGCCTGGGATCCTCCTAAACTACTCCTAGTCGTCGTCAGTGGGCTGCACATAGTAGTAGGCACCTCCCGAGTAGTAGTAGTCGTCATCGATAGTGGCGTCTGGCTCCTGGACTCCATCGTCTGGTCGCAGCAAACGGGTATAGGAAGGGGGAAAAGGGGGAGCAAAGCAACCATGAGTAATCATCCAAAGTACTCGCAACCAAGGAGCTACACTACATATGTATGCATTGGTATCAAATGGAAAAGGACTATCATATGTGGACTAAACTGCATAATGCCGGAATAAGAGGGGGATAGTTAGTCCTGTCGAAGACTACGCTTCTGGCCTCCTCCATCTTGCAGCATGTAGAAGAGAGTAGAAGGTAAGTCCACCAAGTAGCATCGCATAGCATATTCCTACCCGGCGATCCTCTCCTCGTCGCCCTGTTAGAGAGCGATCACCGGGTTGTATCTGGCACTTGAAAGGGTGTGTTTTATTAAATATCTGGTTCGAGTTGTCATAAGGTCAAGGTACAACTCCAAGTCGTCCTGTTACCAAAGATCACGGCTATTCGAATAGATTAACTTCCCTGCAGGGGTGCACCACATTTCCCAACACGTTCGATCCCCTTTGTCCGGACACACTTTTCTGGGTCATGCCTGGCCTCGGAAGATCAACACGTCACATCCCTACCTAGTCACAACAGAGAGGTCAGCACGCCAGTCTAAATCCTATGGCGCAGGGGTCTGGGCCCATCGCCCATTGCACACCTGCATGTTGCGTACGCGGCCGGAAGCAGAACTAGCCCCTTCATACAAGAGCAGGCTTACGGTCCAATCCGGCGCGCGCCGCTCAGTCGCTGACGTCACGAAGGCTTCGGCTGATACCACGACGTCGAGTGCCCATAACTGTCCCTGCGTAGTTGGTTAGTGCGTATAGGCCAGTAGCCAGACTCAGATCAAATACCAAGATCTCGTTAAGCGTGTTATCTTGAAGTAATCGCGAACCCGACCAGGGCCAAGCCCACCTCTCTCCTAGGTGGTCTCAACCTGCCCTGTCGCTCCGCCTCAAAGTAACAGTTGGGGGCCGTCCGGAACTCAGACCCACCACTACCTGGATGGATCCACCTGCCCCTTCAGCCCCCACATCTGTATCACTTGCAAGTACTCAACGAGCCGACCCGACTTTAGACACCACCTATATAGTATGTATATATGTATGTATATACCCGTGATCACCTCCCGAGTGATCACGGCCCGATAGTATAGCACGGAAGAAGACAGACAAGAATGTAGGGCCACTGATGATAAACTAGCATCCTATACTAAGCATTTAGGATTGCAGGTAAGGTATCAACAGTTGTTGCAACAATGACAGGCTATGCATTAGAATAGTATTAACGGAAAACAGTAACATGCTACACTACTCTAATGCAAGTAGTAGAGAGAAGAGTAGGCGATATCTGGTGATCAAGGGGGGGGGCTTGCCTGGTTGCTCTGGCAAGAGAGAGGGGTTGTCTCCGATGTAGTCGAACACACGGACATCGGCAGCGGTCTCGGAATCTACCGGAAAGAAGTAACGGAGGGAGAACACAATAAATAACAGAGCAATCAAATGTAACACAAAGCAAGACGTGTGTCAGGACCCCGATTCCAAGTCACATCGGTCTAGCTGGTAACACCTCATATCACTTTGCGATCTCACGCACGGTATTCCCACGGGTGTCGCCTTACCATGGCCCAGGACCGTTTGCGCCTTTCGCTCATGTATATGATAGTGCCGCTAGCATCCATATGACAGAGAACCCGGGCCGGCATGACTAGTCGTGAACCCAAAGTGGCACTAACTTACGGGGACAAGCATACATGAATCAACATCGAGCATGTCGGTCAGTAGCGTGCGAATCCGGGCTGTAGCACTGGGCCAACAAGACTCCGGGAACCCGGGCTGTAGCAGGCTAGGCAGGACTCCGGATGTCACCGCATGACATTTCCCCGAAGGGACAAACACCGGAACAAAGTGAAACACATGCCGGCCAGTCAAGTGTTCCGCAGCAGTAGTGCGGGGCTAGCAGGACTCCGGTGAACCGGGCTGTAGTGGACTACTATGGCTCATGGAAGCACAAGACTACATTTCCCCATAAGAGAGGCTACCAAGGATAAACAAGTAGGTTGTCGGATCCCACACATACCAAGCATTTCAATCATACACACAATATGCTCGATATGTGTAAATACAACATGGCATCACAACAAAACTCTACGACTCAAAGTATTTACTCATTAGGCTCCGAGGAGCGAGATATTACAAACATGGGTCTCATGACCCAACGTACAGAGCATACAAGCAACAAGGACATGCGGAAGCTTAACTTGTCTGAGTACAGACAACTAAAAAATGAAGAAGGCTCAGAAGCCTGACTATCTACAAGACCCTCCCAAGGGTATAAGATCATAGTTGAGGTATCAAGCTAAACGTCGAAGTCCACGTGGAACTACTAGTGAGACTGAAGTCTCTCTGCAAAACATAAATTAAGCAAACGTGAGTACAAATGTACCCAGCAAGACTTACATCAGAACTAACTACATATGCATCGGTATCAACAAAGGGGGTGGTGGAGTTTAACTGCAGCAAGCCAGCTTTGACTCAGTGGCTAACCTAAACTACGACTGCAAGTAACTCTTTTGAGGTGGCGCACACAAGTCCACAAAATCACCATACCAATACACCACTATGGATCCGCTCCCGTCTCCCTGCGAGAACGCCATCCATAGAACTCACACTTATCTTGCGCATTTTAGAGTATCCACTTTCACTTGTCTATGAACTATGCAAGGGGTCCAAGTTTCCATATCCGAGGAATCCGACTATTCGAATAGATAATGATAACGATGTAGGGGTGTACTTCTTCACACACGCTCTCGCCACTTATCGCCCTATACACGTCATGTACCTCGGAAACCTTCAAGCGGAAGCCGGGAGAGGGTGTCGGCCACGACCTGACTAACCACACAAGTCTCTCATCCAGGTCAATCGCCTATTCGGTTCCATCCGTAAGGAGATCCGGCTAGGGTGTCGCTCACGGCCTCAAACGATGTCTGCAGGGTTCCCCAGCCGACCATCCGGGTGCCACTTGGTACACCGTGCCACTGTGCCTAGTCTTTCCCAAGCCTACCTATACCGGGTGCCACTTGGTAGACTACTAACACTACCTACAAACACCAGAAACTAGTTGCAACTCCTGGACAGAGATCGAGTTGATTAATAAGCCGAGAGGGGCCGAGTTACCGGAACCCAATGTGTGGTAGTAACTGTTCATGGATCACAAACACAGAACTCAGTTCCTGAGGACGGCTACAATGAGACAACCCACCATGTACTCCTACATGGCCTCTCACCGCTACCTTTACCAAATCGTGTTCACACACTTAGCTCTCAACGGTAGGACATGTTCACCACGTTCCAATTCATTCCCGATGAATCAGACCGGACTCAACTCTAAGAAGTAGCAGGCATGACAACAAGCATGAATGAGTAGGCACATCAGGGCTCAAACAATTCCTACTCATGCTAGTGGGTTTCATCTATTTACTGTGGCAATGACAGGTCATGCAGAGGAAAGGGGTTCAGCTACCGCAGCATGTAACAGTTGAATCGTTGTTGTCCTAATGCAGTAAAAGAGAGCAGGAGCGAGAGAGTGGGATTGTATCGGAATGAACAAGGGGTTTTTTCTTGCCTGGCACTTCTGAGGATATTATAGCTCTTCATCGGTGTCATCGAACTCATTGTTAGAACCATGTCTATCGAGAGGGGACAAATACTGGCAACAGAAAAGGAGAGCACAATCAATGTAATGCAAAATTTGATGCATGATCATGACATGTCAATATGCTGTGTTTTGAGCTAATGGAACTAGCAACATGTTAAATGGAGGTGGTTTGAACCCTAGGTTCAAATTCAAACTCCATATGTGAGGATTTAAATGCCATTTATATGATTTTGCCTAAACAACAGCCATAAGTTGTTCTAACATGCATGAAAATGGTACATATGGATAGACTGGATTTTTCTGATCATTTTTCATATATAATTTATTTCATTCTGAGCTACGGTTGATTTTATATGATTTTTAGAAGTTTAAAATATTTTCTGGAATTTCCTGGATTAAATTAAACCTAGAAAATAGCTTATTGCATTAGCACTGCGTCATTATGACGTCAGCAGGTCAACAAGCCGGTCCAGGTCAAACCTGACCAGTGGGGCTCACTGGTCACTAACTAACTAACTAACCTAAGTTAATTAGAGCGTGGGCCCGCATGTCAGTGTCTAATCTACTTAACTAAGTTAATTAGTACTAACTAAATCTAACACTAATTAAAACGGGGCCTGGCCCACACGTCAGTCAGCCAGGGGAGGTCAAACCCCTGGTCAGCAGGTTCAAACCTACCAGACTTGGTCCACGGCTCGACGCCGGCGATGACAGACGCGGCGGAGGGCATCAGGTTTTGCCGTCCGGTGACCAAACAAGCGGCGGAAAGGCCCTCTGCGTAGCTGGCACTCTTCTGCATCCAATGGGACCGAAGTCAGCAGCTGGGGTGGCCGGAAACGGCGGCGGCGACCTCAACAGCGGCGGCCGGAGCTCGGGCACCGACCGACTCGACGCTACGGTGCACTAGGGGAGGAACTGATGGGTGCTACGTGCTCCTGGGGAAGTACTGAACACGGGGACACGCTCAGGCGCGAGCTATGGCGTTAGTAGCCGCGGTGGCGCCATGGCTGGCGGCAGTGAGGTCTCGGGCTTGACGAAAGCGACAGCCAGAGGGGCAAACGAGCATGGGGAGATAGGGGTTCGGTGTAGTGGCTCACGGCGGTTGTAGGGGGCGTCGAAGTGGGCTCAGGGAAGCACGGACGGTGTCGTGGCATTGCCGGCGATCTCAGCGGCCGGAGGGAGAAGAAGGCGATGCAGGCGGTGTTGTAGGGGCTCCCACGGTCGCGTTCTTTAGCGTGCGGCTCCATGGCGTCGAGGCAGATCTAGGGAACCGAACGGTGAGGCGACGCGTGCGCGGTGGCTGCGCTGGAGCTTGTCGGCGTGCTGCGAGGCGCTCGGTGGTTGCACGCATGAGGAACAGAGAAGGGGGAGGCGACCAGAGAGAGTGGAAATGGAAGAGGGGAAGTTGGGCGTCTCCGTGGCACGTCTGGAGGGGTCGGGGTTGTGCGGCAGAAGGAGGAGGTGGCAAGGCGTCGTCGGCGCGCACGCCACGCACCTGTCTGTCCTCCTGGCAGGAGGAAGAAGACCACTCAGCCCCTGGTGGGCTGGGCCTCTTCTGCCAGGTAAGGCCCAGGTGAGGTTTCTGTCTTTTCTTAGTTTCTGTTTTCTATTTTCATTTCTGTTGTTTTTGGTTTAGTAAAAATACTAAATCACTTGGTAAAATCCTGGAAATAATTTTAGGCCCTTTGAAATATTTCCCAACAGCCATCAAGTACTTTCATGATTATTTGGACAATTAAAAATATTTATAAGATTTAATGTTCAAATTCAAATACTTATGGATTAATTCAACAATCCAAAGTGTCCTAGAAAAATGTGCACCATTTTTGGCAGAGGTTCTAGAACAATGCAAAGAATGTGAACATTTTTGGGAAGGCATTTTGGGTTCATTAAAAATATTTTTATTTGAACCTAGTTGAATTCTTTCTGATGCTAGGGTTTGGTCAATCCCCATTTCAACTTAAATAGAATTTAAACATGATGCAACAAGATGCAAAACACCAGGCAGTACCATCAGCTAGGGATGTGACAACTCACCCCTACTAAAACAAGAATCTTTTCCTGAGATTCAAGACGTGAGGTAAGAAGACAGAGCAACACAAAGCTAATAACACAATCTTCATGATCCAACTGCCCTTCTCGGAGATGTTGATCCACTACATCATATTGATTATGACATCCTTTCCTTCGAGAACTTCATCCAACATGGCGACAAGAGAGCAAGACAACCTCACAAGAATGGATCATCGATCTTCATGAACACAAGATCAACTCACGGAATGAGACGTAGAAACATCCCTTGAGCTGAGACGCAAAGCACACATCAGAGATGATGGATGAGAAACATATGACAAAGGTTCAAATTGGTAGGCAACAATTCGACGCTTAAATAGATGGTGAGGGGGGTTTCAAAGTAGTGAGGAGTTAAGTTGCCCATGATACCATAACAGGACACCTCGGGGAAGGTGACTCGTAGAATTATTCCCTTAAGTGGCAAAAAGAACTACTTTTGATACCGAGATCATTGAAACTCTCTATACCGGCCTAAGGAAAATCACAATTGATCATTTGAATGAATTCGAAAGAATGGCATACTCAGTTTGGAGAGGAAACTAGAGTTATAGGACAACTCGGCAACGGAAGGCACATTCCAAGTGATACCGAGGATAAAACCCAATGACCGAGCATGCTCTCAAGAACTTGAGCATTTCCGTATTCATCAAGGTTTTACCAACATCCGTGCCAAGGATCCTGGCAACACGTCGTACTACCTTGATAAACGGTGATGGAGGATGCAGATGCAAAGGAGGACATCACTTTCTCAGATTTTTCCTTAGCAATGCCAAAGAAGCAAATCTGGATGATCGACTGAGAGACATTTAGCACTCCGCTTCTAATGTTCTCCTTGATGTACTAGGTACCATGGTCAATGCTTAAAAGCATCAACATGGCCATCAAGTAAAGGCCGGACTTCGGGAGCACAAAAATCCATAAGGAACAACTTGTGGAATAAGTCATACCAAATTCTCATGGAGAAGATGGTCGAATAGCTCAATCAATATACTACAATGATAGATCTTGGAAAAGTTCCAACCATCATATCTGCCTGGGATTCAGATCTGGTTGGTAACAGGATATTCTAGACCCATCGAGTCTGGAAGAAAATGAAAGTTTGCAACACAAATCGACGAGATGACGTTGCGACATTCTCGGGAAATGGACTATGGTAGTAAGCTCCAAAACATGAGCTGGTTCTGCTAACACATGTGAACATGTTGTCCCAGACAAGCATGACCACGTAGTAGTCTTATAATAAAAACACTACCGAGTTCAGGTGGGGAACCATCATCGAGGATAACAAAGTCCTAACATAAGTCATGATTCTTAAGAAGGAACTTCTTCTCCTTGAACAAATCAATCAGTGGCTTCCTGTGCTAGGGATACATACAAAATGAAGATGATCAGTCTATCATAACATAGAATACTTCGCACATGCGTGACTAACTTGGGATGATTCCAGAGGAAGCAAAACAAACTTTCTCAAATTCATGGCGGCAACTTGCACCTAATGCACGTGAACTTGGAGAAAGTCACTTTTACACCGAACATATGCTTCATGAAGTAGCATGAAGAAATGCTTTCAAAGTTTTCCAACGCTAGCTTAATGTTCAACATGAGTCATGGACAAGATGAAAATATTGCCGATGGGCTCAACAACAGGTCATCCAAATTCCCATGAAGATGGAATTCCACAACTATGTGAACAAGGTTATAGCATTGGTCAGACCCAAAAGATATAATGATGTATGCTCGAGGAAACAACCACGAGTAAGACAACATTACGAATACTGTTGGTTCTGATTTGATTTGAGGATAGCCCATACTCAAATCAAAGTTTTGATACGACAATAGGTCCAACAACTGATCACAAGGACCAATCGATGAAGATATCATCTATCTTCAACACACGCAAATATATCCCTTGAAATGAACTAAGCTGGCAAGCTTTTATCTTCCAACTCTCCAAGTTATGGTTTAGCTTAACGAACTAGCTCAGGGGTAACCGACAGATATTCTTGGAGGATGGCTGGTTTACAAGAAACCAACTTGATCACGAACTCCACATAGCGGTCATGTGACAACCTGGAAATACTTCCGAGAAGATATTCGGAAAATCACGAACCACCGAAATGTTATTAAGCTCGGGAGCAATCTTGCTTTCGAGGCAAGATGGTATGATCAAATAAGCAAGGGATTGAATAATCCCAGCTCATTGATCGAAGAGTGCACCAAAAATAAGGACTAGGTAGCACAATCTGTCTTAGAATGATGATTCAATAACCAACACGCTAAGAATGAGAATATTGTCCATTTACTACCAAGTAACGAGTTGCTCGAAGTATTGATTTCACACATCACAATTCACTTTTCAGTATTCTGGTTACAACAACACGAGGACCGAGGAATGAATGATGACGGTGAGAAGTATCACTGCCGCAAAAATTCATAAGATATGGTGCAATTCCTATGATATTCTCGACATAAATAGGGTAATACTCCAAGGTAGAACAGAACAAAAGCTGGTTTGGCATTTGATCTGCGAAATACCACTACTTTGACCCAATCCTGGATATGGATGAGGTTCTGGAGTTTATTTCTCCTATTCCTTCTGAAATAGAACGGCTTGACGGACCACAAGAATAGCAGGCATCGATGAACACGATCGCACACATACCCTTGACTATTAATTGATAGATGAGGGTCGGAATATAACTGAAGGGGGACAACTCAAAGGAACATATACTTTCTGAGTTGTGGATGCATAGATTAGTATGCCGAACGAGTTCAACATATTTCTTTCGGATAACCCATGCAGAAAGGTAGAACTAGCAGAGTCACAATGTAGACCGGAGAACTCATCAAGAGCACTCTGGTAGTGATCTTTTGGTTCGAAAAGAACTTCTGCCATAAGGACTTCGTGGTATTTGGAAGAAGGAAATACCACAGACCTCGAGGACTATCGCAAGGTTACTAATATCCTAAAGGAACTAGCAACACTATCAACATGAAGCAAGTAGGGTGAATCTTGGGCTTAAGAACCCAAAAATAGAATATCTACTACCAAATGGCATCACGGGATGCTTTCAAGAATGATGGCCAGAATCATCACAGTAGGGATACGAAAACATTGCTAAATTCTCGAGGACACCTAGGGTCATAATACTAACTCCAACATACACGTCAAGGCAATAGAGTACCTCAACACACCGATTAGTGTGCTTAATCTGGCCCAAAATACAACGGAACATGGAGGAAACATTTGCAAGTGCATTAGACTATTTAGAAACCTGGGATGACTCGGACAGCATAACGGCTGTAAATGCTCAAAATGATTTGAGACATCCTGCAAAAATGGTGGCATAACCACTCAACATCACAATATCAAGGTTCTGAGGCCAGCTATGAGCATATGGAAGTAGTAGGAACTGAACTGAGGCTTGAACTCAACAATCCTAGGCAACTACGGTTTAGTAACACGTCATCCTGAGAGATAGAAGAGAAGCCTAGTTCTTAACCCCGTAGAAAAGATAAGATGACTCAGATGAGAAGGGCATAGGGTATAAGAAGTAAAAAGAGCCTTACGTTCCCTTCCACAATCAATTCCCTTATATAACTAAAGCATTTCTAGACTCAACTTCGACCAACTTGGCTTGGTAATCCTATAGGCAGTCAGGCTCTGATAGCAAAGCTGTCAGGACCCCGATTCCAAGTCACATCGGTCTAGCCGGTAACACCTCATATCACTTTGCGGCCTCACGCACGGTATTCCCACGGGTGTCGCCTTACAATGGCCCAGGACCGTTGGCGCCTTTTGGCTCACGTATGTGATAGTGTCGCTAGCATCCATATGACAGAGAACCCGGGCCGACATGACTAGTCGTGAACCCAAAGTGGCACTAACTTACGGGGACAGGCATACATGAATCAACATCGAGCATGTTGGTCAGCAGCGTGCGAATACGGGCTGTAGCACTGGGCTAACAGGACTCTGGGAACCCGGGCTGTAGCAGGCTAGGCAGGACTCCGGATGTCACCGCGTGACATTTCCCCGAAGGGACAGACACCAGAACGAAGTGAAACACATGCCGGCCAGTCAAGTGTTCCGGAGCAGTAGTGCGGGGCTAGCAGGACTGCGGTGAACCGGGCTGTAGCGGACTACTATGGCTCATGGAAGCACAAGACTACATTTCCCCATAAGAGAGGCTACCAAGGATAAACAACTAGGTTGTCGGATCCAACAGATACCAAGCATTTCAATCATACACACAATATGCTCGATATGTGTAAATACAACATGGCATCACAACAAAACTCTACGACTCAAAGTATTTACTTATTAGGCTCCGAGGAGCGAGATATTACAAACATGGGTCTCATGACCCAACATACACAGCATACAAGCAACAAGCACATGCAGAAGCTTAACTTGTTTGAGTACAGACAACTAAAAATGAAGAAGGCTCAGAAGCCTGACTATCTACAAGACCCTCCCAAGGGTATAAGATCGTAGCTGAGGTATCAAGGTAAACATCGAAGTCCACGTGGAACTACTAGTGAGACTGAAGTCTCACTGCAAAACATAAATTAAGAAAACGTGAGTACAAATGTACCCAGCAAGACTTACATCAGAAGTAACTACATATGCATCGGTATCAACAAAGGGGGTGGTGGAGTTTAACTGCAGCAAGCCAGCTTTGACTCAGTGGCTAACCTGAACTACGATTGCAAGTAACTCTTTTGAGGTAGCGCACACGAGTCCACAAAATCACCATACCAATACACCACTATGGATCCACTCCTGTCTCCCTGCGAGAACGCCATCCATAGCACCCACACTTATCTTGCGCATTTTAGAGTATCCACTTTCACTTGTCTATGAACTATGCAAGGGGTCCAAGTTTCCATATCCGAGGAATCTGGCTATTCGAATAGATAATGATAACCCTGCTGGGGTGTACTTCTTCACACACGCTCTCGCCACTTATCGACCTGTACACGTCATGTACCTTGGCGACCTCAAGCGGAAGCCGGGCGAGGGTGTCGGCCACGACCTGACTAACCACACAAGTCTCTCGTCTAGGTTAATCGCCTATTCGCGTTCCATCCTCCAGGAGATCCGACCGGGGTGTCGCTCACGGCCCCAAATGATGTGTGCAGGGTTCCCAAGCACACCATCTGGGTGCCACTTGGTACACCGTGCCACTGTGCCTAGTCTATCCCAAGCCCACCTGTACCGGGTGCCACTTGGTAGACTACTAACACTACCTACAAACACCAGAAACTAGTTGCAACTCCTGGATAGAGATCGAGTTGATTAATAAGATGAGAGGGGCCGAGTTACCCGAACCCAATGTGTGGTAGTAACTGTTCATGGACCACAAACACAGAACTCAGTTCCTGAGGACGGCTACAATGAGACAACCCACCATGTACTCCTGCATGGCCTCTCACCGCTACTTTTACCAAATCGTGTTCACACACTTAGCTCTCAACGGTAGGACATGTTCACCATGTTCCAATTCATTCCCGATGAATCAGACCGGACTCAACTCTAAGCAATAGCAGGCATGACAAAAAGCATGAATGAGTACGCACATCAGGGCTTAAACAATTCCTACTCATGCTAGTGGGTTTCATCTATTTACTGTGGCAATGACAGGTCATACAGAGGAAAGGGGTTCAGCTACCGCAGCATGTAACAGTTGAATCATTGTTGTCCTAATGCAGTAAAAGAGATCAGGAGCGAGAGAGTGGGATTGTATCGGAATGAAAAAGGGGTTTTTGCTTGCCTGGCACTTCTGAAGATATTATAGCTCTTCATCGGTGTCATCGAACTCATCGTCAGAACCACGTCTATGGAGAGGGGACAAATACCGGCAACAAAGGAGGAGAGCACAATCAATGCTATGCACAATATGATGCATGATCATGACATGTCAATATGTTGTGTTTTGAGCTAATTGAACTAGCAACATGTTAAATCGAGGTGGTTTGAACTCTAGGTTCAAATTCAAACTCCATATGTGAGGATTTAAATGCCATTTATATGATTTGGCCTAAACAGCAGCCATAAGTTGTTCTAACATGCATGAAAATGGTACAGATGGATAGATTGGATTTTTCTGATCATTTTTCATATATAATTTATTTCATTCTGAGCTACGGTTGATTTTATATGATTTTTAGAAGTTTAAAACATTTTCTGGAATTTCCTGGATTAAATTAAACCTAGAAAATAGCTTATTGCGTCAGCACTGCGTCATTATGATGTCAGCAGGTCAACAAGGCCGGTCCAGGTCAAACCTGACCAGTGGGGCTCACTGGTCACTGTCTAACTATCTAACCTAAGTTAATTAGAGCGTGGGCCCGCATGTCAGTGTCTAATCTACTTAACTAAGTTAATTAGTACTAACTAAATCTAACACTAATTAAAAAGGGACCTGGCCCACACGTCAGTCAGCCAGGGGAGGTCAAACCCCTGGTCAGCGGGTTCAAACCTACCGGACTTGGTCCACGGCTCGACTTCGCCGACGACAGACGCGGCGGAGGGCATCGGGTTTTGCCGTCCGGTGACCAAACAAGCAGCGGAGAGGCTCTTTGCGTAGCTGGCGCTCTTCCGCATCCAATGGGACCGAAGTCAGCGGCTGGGGTGGCCGGAAACGGCGGCGGTGACCTCAACAGCAGCGGCCGGAGCTCGAGCGCCGACCGACTCGACGCTACGGTGCACTAGGGGAGGAACTGATGGGTTCTACGTGCTCCTGGGGAAGTACTGAACACGGGGACACGCTCAGGCGCGAGCTATGGTGTCAGTAACCACGGTGGCACCATGGCCGGCGGCAGTGAGGTCTCGGGCTTGACAGAAGCGACAGCCAGAGGGGCAAACGAGCACGGGGAGAGAGGGGTTCGGTGTAGTGGCTCACGGCGGTTGTAGGGGGCGTCAAAGTGGGCTCGGCGGCAGAAGCAGGAGGTGGCAAGGCGTCGTCGACGCACACGCCACGCACCTGTTTGTCCTCCTGGCAGGAGGAATAAGACCACTCAGCCCTTGGTGGGCTGGGCCTCTTCTGCCAGGTAAGGCTCAGGTGAGGTTTCGGTCTTTTCTTACTTTCTTTTTTCTATTTTCATTTCTGTTGTTTTTGGTTTAGTAAAAATACTAAACCACTTGGTAAAATCCTGGAAATAATTTTAGGCACCCTTGAAATATTTCCCAACAGCCCTCAAGTACTTTCAGGATTATTTGGACAATTAAAAATATTTATAAGATTTAATGTCCAAATTCAAATACTTATGGATTAATTCAACAATCCAAAGTGTCCTAGAAAAATGTGCACCATTTTTGGCAAAGGTTCTAGACCAATCCAAAGATGATGAACATTTTTGGGAAGGCATTTTGGGTTCATTGAAAATACTTTTATTTGAACCTAGTAGAATTCTTTCTGATGCTAGGGTTTGGTCAATCCCCATTTCAACTTAAATAGAATTTAAACATGATGCAACAAGATGCAAAACACCAGGTAGTACCAGCAGCTAGGGATGTGACAACGTGGCAATACATTATGCTAGGGGTGACCTAACGTAGGGATAGGCGATACCGGCGAAGGGGGGAAACATCCGGGAAAGTATTCCCGGTGTTTCGCGTTTTCAGACAAATGAATAAGAGGGGGAAAGTTGCGTGTCCGCTATGCTAGGGATGCGTGGCGGACGAACGGGCTGTGTATCTGGATTCGTCTTGTCGTTCTGAGCAACTTTCATGTACAAAGTTTTTCCATCCGAGCTATGGTTTATTTTATATGATTTTCTAAAGTTTTTATTAATTTCTGGAATTTAATTATTTATTTCTACATTATCCAGAATAGTAAATGATGACGTCAGCATGACATCATGCTGACGTCAGCAGTCAACTGCGCAGTTGACTTGGTCAACTACGTGTGGGTCCCGCATGTCATACACTGCTTAGGTTAATTAGGATTTAGCTAATCTAATTACTGTTTAATTCAACTAACTAATTAATTAGAGTAATTAAATAGGATTAATTAATTGATTAATTAATAGTTTTAATTATTATTTATTTACTTATTTATTTTTATTTTTTTAATTTAATTTTCTTTTAATCGTACTAGGGCTAGGCCCCATATGTCATTGTCCCTTGGGGGGCCTTAGCGGGTGTGGGGTTTGCGGGCGCCGGGCGTGGGCACCCGAACGAGCGAGTCCCGAGCGGAGCCAGCCGGAGCGCCGCGGGTGGCTCGCCGGAGCGCAGCCACGGCGAGCAGACGAGGGAGGGCGCACCCACCCGCGGATGGTGCCAGCGGAGGGAGGCGGATCAACGAGTGGTCACGAGCAGCAGTGGAGGCGGGGCGGTGCGGGGTATGCGCGAGGACGCAGGCGGCGGGCGCTGGTCGAGAGGGCGGAGTGCGGCGGCGCTGGTGCGGCCGGAGAGGTGGAGCGGACGCGAAGGGGGGCGAGGGCGCGCACGTGGGCGCGCGCGAATGGCACCGACGTGGAGACGGAGCGGGGTGGTCGGTGCCGTGAAGGATGCTGGCGGTGGGGCGGAGCGGCACATCAGAGCAGCAGCGCACGGCAGAGCGGCAGAGGCCAGACGGTGAGTTGCACGCAGGGAGGAGCGAAGAGGCGGGTGTGAGGAGCCAGGGCGCGGCCCTGGGTGGCCGCGGCCCAGGCGGGCGCGAGGGAACTCGGCTGCGGGTGCGGTGAGCACCAGCCAAGGGTGACGCGGGCACGGCCGGTGCGTGCAAGGGGACGCGGTGGCCGATAGGGGAACATGCGGTGTTGCGACGTTGAAGTGGGAAGGAGAGAAAGAGAGGGCGGTTCGGGGCCTCACAAACGTTGCAGAGAGTGGGCGGCGAGGCATGATGAAGTCCGGTGAGGAGGAGGACGGGGACGAGCGACGGAGACGGGGAGCGGTCCGGCGACGAGGTGGCGGGGCGTCGGGGTTCGGCTCGGGTGCCGATCCAGACAAGGACGAGGGGGAATACGGCGGAGGGCGACGAGGGTGGCTCCGGCAAGGTCAGGCGAGTGGGGGGGAGGTCTCCGGGCGTCGTCGTTGATCGACGGGGCCGGGGCAGCGACTGCCCCGGTCTCAATCCAGACGGGGTGGGGAGAGGAGGAGCGAGGCGTGGGGGGAGTGGGTGGAGTGGGGGTGACCACTCTAGGTCAAAGGGGAGTGGGGGTTAAGGTGGGGCGCCGGGTGGGCCGGCTAGCTCGGCGGCTAGCTGGGCCAAGGCCCATCGAGGCTGGGGGTTGGGGCCTTTTACACAAAATTTTTTGTTCTTTTGCTTATTCTGTTTTCTTTTCCTTTTATGTTTTATATTTTCTACTATATTTTATTTTACTTTTAGTTTTATAAAATACAACACTAGCCCCTAAATTAGTATTTATAATTAATCCACTTCTATAAATAATTTGGCACTTTAATAAAAGATGTTTTTATTTGTTTACTATTTATATGCATTTAATAATTGTTTTCAGCTACTGTTTTATTTATTTTTGTGCACTTAAACCTTTTATGAAAATATGATTTCTCCACCAATATTACTTATGATTTCTTTTCCACACCCAGAACATTTTAGTTTGAATGTTTGAAAACTTTTATCATTTGACTTGATTTTGAATTTTGATTTTTGAATCAGTCTCGAACTAATGCGAGATTAGCAACAATAATCCGAGGTGACGTGGCATCGTTAACATGGGATTACTGTAGCTTAATTATCCGGGCGTCACAATTCTCCTCCACTACAAGAAATCTCGTCCCGAGATTTAAGAGATGGAGAAGGGGGAAATGTTTGGTTTCCAAATTCTAACGAATCTTCTCAGTCTTGGTTGCTCTTCTCGAAGAGGTCGATCCATTACATTGATGTATTCATTCCTCTGTTTCAGGCCATCATGATGAAGTTTTCATCTTTTCTTCGGAAGTTCCCTCGTACTTACGAAAAGGTTAAGGGTTATCTTCGGAATAACTGTGCACTACAAGGTTGCGGAAAGTAACTCTCGAATTGAAACTTAAGAAATTGCCTAGAGCAAGGTAAGGAGGTACCATGGGAAGTTTCGAGCGGGTAGGCAATCGTTCGATGCTTAAACAAAGTGTGAAAAGGGGCCCAAAGCAAGAAGAATAAGTATTGCGTCTGATACCGGAATTGATGATGTCATCGGAAGGTGGCTCGTGAATTACATACATATGAGGCCACACGCGAGGAATAGCTTTGGGAATAGGGGTGTATAGGACCCACCATGTGCACAGTCAAGATAGCAAGGTATGTCAGAGGATAGCCTGTCAGTTATGTTGGCAACAACGTTGGTACCAAGGGCGAGGGACGAAGAGAACCATTTTCATGCTTGTCGAAACGAGGCGGACCAATAGGCAAAGTTCTCGTCCATCGGTGGTTACCAGAATATCATCATCAATAGTAACAGGGTCTTACTGACCGAGTTGTACACCATGGTGTTTACGTAAGCAGGAGAATATTACTGCTTAGATCAAATAGATCACCAATAAGGTTAAACAAAACAATGGAAAGGAAAAGGTGACCATCAGATTTAAACAGAACAATGGAAAGGAAAATGTGTTTAAACACATATTTCAAGGATATATCCTTCCCAAGGACAAGCAAAGCATGATATCCGTGACAGGATATAATGTAGAAAACTCTTTAGGTAAGGGGGAGAAATTTCAGTACATTACCCATACAGCGGTGTTTGGATAATTGAGCAGGAAACATTTAACATTAGGCTTTAAATGTTCTTGTTAAAAATTGGAGTAACATATAAACATGATTAATTAATTAATTAATTGTTTTAATTATTATTTATTTACTTATTTCTTTTTATTTTTTTTAATTTAATTTTTTAATCATACTGTGGCTAGGCCCCACATGTCATTGGCCCTTGGGGGGCCTTAGCGGGTGTGGGGTTTGCGGGCGCCGGGCGTGGGCACCCGAATGGGCGAGTCCCGAGCGGAGCCAGCCGGAGTGCCGCGGGTGGCTCGCCGGAGCGCGGCCACGGCGAGCAGATGAGGGAGGGCGCACCCACCCGTGGATGGCAACAGCGGAGGGAGGCGAATCAATGAGTGGCCGCGAGCAGCGGTGGAGGCGGGGCGGTGCAGGGTGTGCACGAGGATGCAGGCGGCGGGCGCTGGTCGACAGGGCGGAGTGCGGCGGCGCTGGTGCGGCCGGAGAGGTGGAGCGGACGCGAAGGGGGGCGAGGGCGCGAACGCGGGCGTGCGCGAACAGCACCGGCGTGGAGACAGAGCGGGGTGGTCGGGGCCGTGAAGGACGCTGGCGGTGTGGCGGAGCGGCACATCAGAGCAGCAGCGCGCGGCAGAGCGGCAGAGGTCGGACGGCGTACACCCATGGTTTTATTTTAGTGCAGAAATAAAAGTTCTCAGAATGACCTAAAAATCAACGGAGATTATTTTTGGAACATATAAAAAATACTGGCAAAAGAATCAAGGACAGGGGCCCACACCCAGTCCACAAGGGTGGGGGGAGCGCCTACCCCCTGGGCGCGCCCCTGCCTCGTGGGCCCCCTAGTGCTCCTCCGACCTCAACTCCAACTCTATATATTTGTGTTCGGAGAGAAAAATTAGGGAGAAGGATTCATCGCATTTTACGATACGGAGCCACCGCCAAGCCCTAAACTCTCTTGGGAGGTCTGATCTGAAGTCCGTTCAGGGCTCCGGAGAGGGGAATCCATCGCCATCGTCATCATCAACCTTCATCCATCACCAATTTCATGATGCTCACTGCCATGCATGAGTAATTCCAATGTAGGCTTGCTAGACGGTGCTAGCTTGGGTGAGATTTATCATGTAATTGAGTTTTGTTAGGGTTTGATCCCTAGTATCCACTATGTTCTGAGATTGATGTTGCTATGACTTTGCTATGCTTAATGCTTGTCATTAGGGCCCGAGTGCCATGATTTCAAATCTGAACCTATTATGTTTTCATGAATATATGTGAGTTCTTGATCATATCTTGCAAGTCTATAGTAACCTATTATGTGTTATGATCCGTTCACCCCGAAATGACAATAATCGGGATACTTACCGGTGATGACCGTAGTTTGAGGAGTTCATGTATTCACTATGTGTTAATGCTTTGGTCCGGTACTCTATTAAAAGGAGGCCTTAATATCCCTTAGTTTCCAATAGGACCCCGCTGCCACGGGAGGGTAGGACAAAAGATGTCATGCAAGTTCTTTTCCATAAGCATGTATGACTATATTCGGAATACATGCCTACATGACATTGATGAACTAGAGCTAGTTCTGTGTCACCCTATGTTATAACTGTTGCATGATTGATCGCATCTGACATAATTATCCATCACTGATCCATGGCCTATGAGCTGTTCATATATTGTTCTTCGCTTATTTACTTTTTCGTTGCTACTGTTACAATCACTATAAAACCAAAAATATTACTTTTGCTACCGTTACCACTACTATCATATTACTTTGCTACTAAATACTTTGCTGCAAATATTAAGTTTCCAGGTGTGGTTGAATTGACAACTCAGCTGCTAATACTTGAGAATATTCTTTGGCTCGCCTTGTGTCGAATCAATAAATTTGGGTTGAATACTCTACCCTCAAAAACTGTTGCGATCCCCTCAACTACGAGGGGAGGTAAGGAACTGCCATCTAGCTCTACACTTGATTCACCTTCTGTTTTGAGTAAACTTGCGACACCTACACCTGCTATTCATTCTGATATGTCGCATGTTATTGATGATGCCACTTCTACTATGCATGATACTTATGATGAAACTACTTCTATGCTTGATAATACTGTGCCACTAGGTGAATTTCTTGATGAACAACTGGCTAGGGTTAGAGAGAATGAAATTATTGAAACTAATAATATTGATGAAAGTGATGATGAAGATTTCCCCCCTAGATATGAATTGCATGTTGTGCCTGAGGGTTATTTTATGGATGAAGAAACTGCTAGAGACTTCTTAGCTTGCAATGATAGATCCGATCTTAAGAAATTATTAGCTAAGCTTAAAGAAAAGTCTTTAAATGCAAGAATGAAATATGACCCTGCTTTTGCTACTTCACCTATCTTTAGTACTGATAAGGATTATGATTTCTCTATCGATCCTGAGTTAATTACTTTGATTGAATCTGATCCTTTTTATGGCTATGAATCTGAAACTGTTGTGGCACATCTTACTAAATTAAATGATATAGCCACCCTGTTTACTCATGATGAGAAAACTCGCTATTACTTTATCCTTAAGTTGTTTCCGTTCTAATTAAAGGGTGATGCTAAAACATGGTTTAATTCTCTTGATCCTGGTTGTGTGTGTAGTCCCCAGGATATGATTTATTACTTCTCTGCCAAATATTTCCCCGCTCATAAGAAACAAGCTGCCTTAAGGGAATTTTTTTTTTGCAAATTGACGAAGAGAGTCTCCCACAAGCTTGGGGGAGGCTTCTCCGATTATTTAATGCTTTGCCTGATTCATCCTCTCAAGAAAAATGTAATACTTGATATCTTTTATAATGGACTAACCGATGCTTCCAGAGACTACCTGGAAAGTTGTGTTGGTTGTTTTTTCAGGGAAAGAACTGTTGATCAAGCTGAATTGATGTTGAATAATATGTTGAGTAATGAAAATGATTGGACACTTCCTGAACCAACTCCGAAGAAAAGGGGTATTCTATTTATCAGTCCTGAAGATATGCAAGAGGCAAAGAAATCTATGAAAGAAAAAGGTATTAAAGCTGAAGATGTTAATAATTTACCACCTATCGAAGAAATACATGGTCTTGATAACCTGAGACTGGTAGTGAAGGTAAATTCCCTATAGATTTGATAAATGTGAAATCCCATCTACTAAGTTTGCTAGCCAATGCTTGGATGAGTTTGATGACTGTATGGTTAAACAAGAAGACTTCAATGCTTATGTTGGTAGACAATTGAAACGCAATGTTGATATGCTTGAACACTTGAGTGACTATATGGCTAGTGTTAAATGTGAGCTTAAACTTATTGGTAAACATGCTTCTATGGTTACCACTCAAGTAGAACAAGTACTTAAGGCTTAGAATGATTTTCTCAATGAGTTAAATAATAAGAGAAATGATAATGCTATTAGAGTTATGACTAGAGGGGGTAAAATGACTCAGGAACCTTTGTATCCTGAGGGCCACCCTAGGAGAATTGAGCAAGATTCTCAGAGAGCTAATGTTGATGCACCTAGTTCTTCCAAGAAGAAGAAGAAGAAGAAGAAAAATGATATGACCTTGCATACTTCTAGTGAACTTGTTGTTGACACACCTGAGAATCCCAATGATATTTCTATTTCTGATGCTGAAACACAATCTGGTAATGAACATGAACCTAGTGATAATGTTAATGATGATGTTCATGTTGATGCTCAACCTAGCAATGACAATGATGCAGAGATTGAACCTGCTGTTGATCTTGATAACCCACAATCAAAGAATCAACGCTATGATAAGAGAGACTTTGTTGCTAGGAAGCAAGGTAAAGAAAGAGAACCATGGGTTCAGAAACCCATGCCCTTTCCTCGTAAACCATCCAAGAAAAAGGATGATGAGGATTTTGAGTGCTTTGCTGAAATGATTAGACCTATCTTTTTGCGTATGCGTTTGACTGATATGTTTAAAATGAACCCTTATGCTAAATACATGAAAGATATTGTTACTAATAAAAGAAAGATACCGGAAGCTGAAATTTCCACCATGCTTGCTAATTACACTTTTAAAGGTGGAATACCAAAGAAACTTGGAGATCTAGGAGTACCAACTATACCATGCTCCATTAAAAGAAACTGTGTTAGAACTGCTTTATGTGATCTTGGAGCCGGTGTCAGTGTTATCCCTCTCTCTTTATATCGTAGACTTGATTTGAATAAGTTGACACCTACTGAAATATGTTTGCAAATGGCTGATAAATCAACTGCTATACCTATCGGTATTTGTGAGGATGTTCCTGTTGTGGTTGCAATCGTTACTATTTTAACGTACTTTGTTAGTCTTGATATTCCCAAGGACGATAGTATGTCGATTATCCCTGGTAGACCCTCTTTGTATACTGTAGGGGCTGTTATTGATTACAACAAAGGCGATGTCACTTTTCATGTTAATGGTAATGAGCATACGGTACACTTTCCGAGGAAACAACCTCAAGTCCACAGTATCAATTATATTGGATATTTTCAACAATTATTATTGGAGGTTTTGAATTTCCTCTTCCTACTGTCAAGAAGAAATATGATATTCTTATTATTGGGGATGTGCATATCCCCGTTGAGGTAACCTAGTGTTATTCGAAAATTCTCCGGTTTCATGTTATTCGGAAAGAGTTTGTTAACAAGACTTGATCAACCTTGTTAGTGGATTCCTTTTGATGAGCATGAGATGGATGAATTTAGAAAACACAACTCTCTGCAACCTCTTTCTAGTTTCTTTTTTTATATTAAATAAAGCAAAAATAGTATTTTCTGTCTGTTTTCTGAATTATCCATGCAATAAAAATACCGCAAAAATAAAAGTTCTCCAAATTGCCTGAAAATTTAATATGATTTTTTCTAGAATATTTGAGAATATCTGGCACTAAGAACACACTAGGGGGACCCACCACGTGCCCACGAGGGTGGAGGGGGCGCCCACCCCCTGGGCACACCCCATGCCTCGTGGACCCCGCGTGGGTCCTGATACGTCTCCAATGTATCTATAATTTTTGATTGATCCATGCTATTATATTATCTATTTTGGATGTTAATGGGCTTTATTTTACACTTCTATAGTATTTTTGGGACTAACCTATTAACCCAAGGCCCAGTGCAAATTGATTTTTTTTTGGCTATTTCACTGTTTCATAGAAAAGGAATATCAAACGGAGTCCAAACGGAATGAAACCTTCGGGAGCGTAATTTTTGGAACAAACGTGATCCAAAGGACTTGGAGTGGATTTCAAGAAACGAACGAGGTGTCCACGAAGCAGGGGGTGCGCCCTCCCCCCTCGTGGCTCAACCGACTTACTTCTTCCTCCTATATATGTTCACATACCCAGATAACATCCAGGAGCACCACGAAACCTATTTGCACCGCCGCAACCTTCTGTACCCAAGAGATCCCATCTTGGGGCCTTTTCTAGAGCTCCACCGAAGGGGGCATTGATGACGGAGGGCCTCTACATCAACTCCATGGCCCCTCCGATGATGTGTGAGTAGTTTACTTCAGACCTTAGGCTCCATAGTTATTAGCTAGATGGCTTCTTCTCTCTCTTTGAATCTCAATACAAAGTTCTCCTCGATCTTCTTGGAGATCTATTTGATGTAACTCTTTTTGCAGTGTGTTTGTCGAGATCCTATGAATTGTGGGTTGATGATCAAGTATATCTATGAACAATATTTGATTCTTCCCTGAAATCTTTTATGTATGATTGGTTATCTTTGCAAGTCTCTTCGAATTATCTGTTTGGTTTGGCCTACTAGATTGATCTTTCTTGCAATGGGAGAATTGCTTAGCTTTGGGTTCAATCTTGTGGTGCTCGATCCTAGTGACAGAAAGGGAAATGACACATATTGTATTATTGCCATCGAGGATAAAAAGATGGGGTTTATATCATATTGCTTGAGTTTATCCCTCTACACCATGTCATCTTACCTAATGCGTTACTCTGTTCTTATGAACATAATACTCTAGATGCATGCTGGATAGTGGTCGATGTGTGGAGTAATAGTAGTAGATGCAGGCAGGAGTCGGTCTAATTGTCACAGACGTGATTCCTATATACATGATCATGCCTAGATATTCTCATAATTATTCTCTTTTCTATCAATTTATCGATAGTAATTTGTTCACCCACTGTAATACTTATGCTATCTTGAGAGAATCCACTAGTGAAACCTATGGCCCCCGGGTCTATTTTCCATCATATAAGTTTCCAATCTATTTTACTTTGCAATATTTACTTTCAACCTATATCATAAAAATACCAAAAATATTTATCTTATCATCATTATCTCTATCAGATCTCACTCTCGTAAGTGACCGTGAAGGGATTGACAACCCCTTTATCGCCTTGGTTGCGAGGTTCTTATTTGTTTGTGTAGGTACAAAGGACTTTGCGTGTGGCCTCCTACTGGATTGATACCTTGGTTCTCAAAAACTGAGGGAAATACTTATGCTACTTTGTTGCATCACCCTTTCCTCTTCAAGGGAAAACCAACGCAATGCTCAAGAGGTAGCAAGAAGGATTTCTGGTGCCGTTGCTGGGGAGTCTAGGCAAAAGTCAAGACATACCAAGTACCCATCACAAACTCTTATCCCTCGCATTACATTATTTGCCATTTTCCTCTCGTTTTCCTCTCCCCCACTTCACCCTTGCCGTTTTATTCGTCCTCTTTTTCCATTCCTCTTCTCTTTTCTAGTTCGTCTCTTTTTACTTGTTTCTTGTTTGCTCGTGTGTTGGATTGCTTCCTCGTCATGATGGCTCAAGATAATACTAAATTGTGTGAATTTTCCAATACCAACAATAATGATTTTATTAGCACTCCGATTGCTCCTCTTACCGATGCTGAATCTTGTGAAATTAATGTTGCCTTGCTGAATCTTGTCATGAAAGATCCGTTTTCCGGCCTTCCTAGTGAAGATGCCGCTACCCATCTAAACAACTTTGTTGATTTGTGTGATATGCAAAATAACAAAGATGTGGATAATTATATTGTTAAACTGAAGCTATTCCCGTTTTCTCTTAGAGATCGTGCTAAAACTTGGTTTTCGTCTTTGCCTAAAAATAGTATCGATTCATGGAATAAGTGAAAAGATGCTTTTATCTCTAAGTATTTTCCTCCCGCTAAGATCATCACTCTTGGAAACGATATTTTTAATTTTAAGCAACTTGATCATGAACATGTTGCACAAGCTTGGGAGAGGATGAAATTAATGATACGTAATTGCCCTACACATGGTTTGAATCTTTGGATGATTATACAAAAAATTTATGCCGGATTGAACTTTGCTTCTAGAAATCTTTTAGATTCGGCCGCGGGAGGCACTTTTATAGAAATCACTTTAGGAGAAGCTACTAAACTCCTAGATAATATTATGGTTAATTATTCTCAATGGCATACTGAAAGATCTACTAATAAAAAGGTGCATGCTATAGAAGAAATCAATGTTTTGAGTGGAAAGATGGATGAACTTATGAAATTGTTTGCTAATAAAAGTGTTTCTTTTGATCCTAATGATATGCCTTTGTCTACTTTGATTGAGAATAATAATGAATCCTTGGATGTGAATTTTGTTGGTAGGAACAATTTTGGTAATAACGCGTATAGAGGTAATTTTAATCCCAGGCCGTTTCCCAGTAATTCCTCTAATAATTATGGTAATTCCTACAACAATTCTTATGGAAATTATAATAAGATGCCCTCTCATTTTGAATCTAATATTAAAGAATTTATTCGTTTGAAAAAGAGTTCCAATGCTTTGATTGAAGAAAAATTGTCTAAGATTGATGAGTTGGCTCGGAACGTGGATAGAATTTCTCTTGATGTTGTGTCGGTGTAAATAGCCATGGGTAGCCTAGCCGGCTTCCCCTGGCCCTTCTGAAATAATTACAAGCCCGTCCGGCTCTTAAGAATCCAAGACATGGGGCCGCCTTCCCCCTGCTGGCTGTCACCCAGGCCGGCTTTCGGAATGTGGCCCGACTTTAGCCCTCATGAAGAAAGCCATGGGAGGGCCGACTTCGACAAGCCAGCCGCGAGAAGGCCGACTCCAAGAAGCCGGCTCCCATAAAGCGGTCGAGACCGTACCCTCAAAGTTTGCATCCACCTAGCGGCGATATGACGGGGCATGGCTACAGTGGAGCCTGCCACCCCCGAATCCCGGAGCATGCCTGGCACAGTGCGCCGTACGGAGTGGGCATGACCCGTCCGGCGCGGCACTGTTGCCATGCTGACCCTGGCGTCACCCACGACGGGCCGCCAGCGCGGCCCACAGATGGTGGGCCCCTTCAGGAAGAGAGACACCCGAAGGCGGCCACGCCTCCCCCCAGTCGGCCCAAGATAGAGCCGGCTCCCCGCAGCCGGCTTGCCGCCTCCCTCGAAGGAGACGCCCCATTAAGGAGACAAGACGCGGAGAGGCTACAGCGAATGCCCGACGGGCGGCGGCACTGTAGCCGTGCCTACCATGACGAAGCCCACATCACCAAGATAGAGCAACAGTAACCAGCCGCCGACCAGGCCCTCGATAGTGGGGCCTGCCTGTCGACCAAGGGGCTGGCTGCCGGCAGGGCCCACCAGTCGGCGGGCCCCAGCAGCCGACGTAGAAGCCGGCAAGCACAGTCACAGACGGCTGGGCCCCGCGCCCAGACGGATTACCATTGTACCCCCAGGGGTTAGGCCTATATAAACCCCCCGGGGCACCCATGCAAAGGGTTGGACCCTCAGCTAGTTTTAGACACCACACGAGGAGAAGAAGCAAGCTAGCCGTGCCCTTCTTCCTCCTCTCACCGAACAGCTCAAGGAGCATTGTGTAGCTACTTATCCATCTAGTGATCATGCGGAGACCCTGCAGAGCAGCAGTATGGGTGTTATCTCCACGGAGAGCCCCGAAGCTGGGTAAGATTCGCCGGCGTGCATGTCTTCGCCTCATCCCGTTTCCAGGCACCGGCGACGTCTTACTGGCTCCCACAATGATAAGCCACCCGTTGACATATGTCGCACCTACCACCCGACATTTGGCGCCCACCGTGGGGCCAGGTGCACTGTCGTCCGGAGACCTGTTCTGGACGGGAACCCTCTTCCTCCCCAGCGAGCGTAGCCAGCCCGGCACGCCCGATGGCGCTTGCCACGAGGCGCTGCAAGGCGTCACCAGCGTCTGCGCGGCGAGCAGCCTCGCCGATCTCCTCGATGAAACCCTCACCTCCGACGAGCTCGCCTCCGATGCGGGCACCGACCACCTCGCCAACCTCCTTGGCCAGCTCCATGTCTCCAGCGAGCCCGCTGTGGATCTGGAGTCAGTTGGCTCCACCGACCCGATGCCTGTCGACTCCGACACGGCCTCCTACGACACCTTCCCCACCAACGTCACGATCTACAACGACCCGCTTCCTCGAGCCGACGGCTGCGATGCTGTCACCACCGAAGTGATGGTTGTCGGCCACGGCGGCCCGGCCGACGAGAGCGCCCACGACGCCCCGCACGCGGCGGCCCACGACTTGTCCACCCCCGTCCCGGCTGATGCCGACAACGAAGCACTGGAGGCGCGCCGCCTCGCCCTCCTCGCAGAGGGCCGGAGGCTGGCCTCCATGAGACGCCTCACTGAGTCCTACCAGCGCGAAGCTGACCGCGCCGCCTTCGGCACGCCGGCCCCGGGCGGGCCAAGCCGGGCCGGCATTGTCAAGCAACACGGCGCCGTCATCGCCGACACGTTAGGAGTCGACCGCCCAGTCTACGCCACTCCACTTGAGAACCTGCGTGCCGCCCAGGCGGCCGTAGACGAGCTAGACGGACTGGGGGCCGAAGAACTCCCCCACATGACCCGACGCATCCAGCAGCTGATCGATGCAGCCGCGCAGCGGCATGAAACCGACGCCCGTGCGGGAAGCCCTCCCCCGCGCCGAGATCACAGCGCGACGTCCCGGACACCGACTACGAGCAACACCCGCGTGCGGCGCGAGAAAGAGCCGGCTGCCAGCCGCAGCCGGACCCGAATCTCCATCGAGCGAGACGCGGACGGCCATCCCCGAGCCATGGAATGGCGGGGCAACCCGCCTCCGCCTCGACCCCGTGGAGAGAGATATCCCGCCCCGCCGCCGGTGGCGCACCCGACTCTCAGCGGCCGACTAGGTCGCCGTGAAGGAGTCGGCGAGAACGACGCCCGCCATCGGATCGACCGCCTGGCGGGATCCCTGGCGCTGGAAGAAGAAGACGATGTCGGCCCGCCTTGCTTCGGCCCCCGAATCCGCGACGAGCCCTTCCCCAAAGGGTTCTCGCTCCCAAGAGACACGCCCAAGTACAACGGCTCCGTGAAGCCGGAGGACTGGCTGATTGACTACTCCACTGCGTTTAGCATAGCCAACGGCAACCGGCGCGTTGCCGTGAAGTATGTGCCCCTCATGCTGCAAGGCACGGCGCGAACCTAGCTCAACAGCCTCAAACAACGCAGCATCAACAGCTGGCTAGACTTCACAGAAGCCTTCATCCGCAACTTCACCAGCACCTAAAAGCGGGCTCCCAAGCCTAGACAGCTCTCCTTGTGCGTACAAGGCCCCGCCGAGTCCACTCGCGACTACCTCACGTGTTGGGCCGAGCTCCGCAACTCTTGCGAAGGGGAGCACGAGGTGCAAGCCATGGAATACTTTACAGCCGGATGCCAAGAAGGCACCCTCCTCAAGCACAAGCTCCTCTGCGACGAGCCGACTACCCTCGACGAGCTTCTGGACAAAGCGGACAAGTACGCCACCGCCGACTCCTCAATGAAGACCGAGCTTCGGGTAGACGCGTCCGGAAAAGTACTCAACCCGGCGCCCAAGACGACGGCTGGGGATTCCGGCCGACGCCCACACTCGAACGACCACATGCGCAAGGGCCCCGCGCCGCCTCCCACCAGTTGGCAGGTGGCCACAGTTGAAGACGTGCCGCCTGAAGGGCGACCTGCGCCCAAGAAGCCCAAGGGCGGCAGGCCGGCTTGGCAGCCGGCCTTCTCCTATGAGCAAACTCTCGACGCCCCCTGCAAGTTCCACAGCGGCGCGAAGCCGTCCAACCACACAACCCGGAAGTGCCATTGGCTCACCCGAATCTCCAAAGGCGAGGGGCTCACGCCGCCTCCGCTTGCCGGCCCACCGCCCCCGGCCCCGCCGCCTCCGACCGCTCGGCCCACAGTCGGAGCTGTGCACGACGAATTCCCCGACGAGCAAGCAACCTACATCATCTTTACAAGCCAGCCTGAAGACCGGCGCAGCAAACGCCGAGAGCACCAGGAAGTCAGCATGGTCGCTGCCAACCCCGCCGGACACATGCATTGGTCAGAAAAGCCCATCAGCTGGAGCCGGGCCGACCATCCAGAGGTGATGCCGTCTCCCGGTTCTTATGCGTTGGTCCTGGAAGCCACCCTTGCAACGGACAGACGCGCCGCCCGCGTCTCCCGCGTGCTGATAGATGGCGGGAGCAGCATCAACATCCTGTACCGTGACACCCTGGAGAAGCTAAACGTCAAGACGAAGCAGCTCATGCCTACTCGGACAGTTTTCCATGGCATCGTACCCGGCCTGTCCTGCGCCCCCATTGGCAAGATCAAGATTGATGTACTTTTTGGGGACAAGGAGCATTTCCGCCGGGAAGCGATCTGGTTTGATGTGGTGGACCTGGAGAGCCCTTACCATGCATTGCTTGGCCGACCTGCCTTGGCCAAATTCATGGCAGTTCCCCACTATGCATACCTCAAGATGAAGATACCAAGCACCAAAGGCGTCATCACCGTAGCCGACGATTACAAGAAGTCCTCTGAGTGCGCAGCAGCCAGCAGCCGGCTAGCCGAGTCCCTTGTGATTGCCGAAGAAAAGAAGATGTTGGACCGAGTCATGGCCATAGCCGGCAAGCAGTCGGCCGTGTCCCCAGACCCCAAGGAGCATGATGCTCAAGGATCTTTCCAGCCGGCCAAGGAGACGAAGAAGATACCTCTTGACCCCGAGCACCCAGAGAGGTTTCCCATCATCGGGGCAAACCTGAACAGCAAATAGGAAGGCGAGCTTGCCGATTTCCTCCGTGAGAATCGGGACATCTTTGCATGGTCCCCCAAGGACATGTCGGGTGTTCCGATGAAATTCGCCGAGCACAAACTACACGTCCGAGAAGACGCAAAGCCAGTCAAACAACCCCTTCGCCGACTGTCGGAGGAGAAACGCAGGATTGTAGGGGAGGAGATAGCCCGGCTTCTGGCAGCCGGCTTCATTATGGAAGTTTTCTTTCCAGAGTGGCTCGCCAACCCGGTCCTTGTGCTAAAGAAGAACAACAAGTGGCACATGTGTATAGACTACACAAGCCTCAACAAGGCCTGCCCCAAAGATCCCTTTGCCCTACCAAGGATTGACCAAGTGATAGACTCCATAGCCGGATGTGAGCTGTTGAGTTTCTTGGATGCTTACTCAGGATATCACCAGATAAAGCTAGATCCGGACGACCGCCTGAAGACCGCCTTCATCACGCCATTTGGAGCCTTCTGCTACCTGACTATGACATTCGGCTTAAGAAATGCCGGTGCCACTTTTCAGCGTTGCATGCAGAAGTGCCTCCTCAAGCAACTCGGCAGAAACGCTCACGTCTACGTGGACGACATTGTGGTGAAGACGGAGAAGCGCGGCACTTTGCTGGGAGACCTCAAGGAAACGTTTGAGAACCTGCGCCGGTTCCAAATCAAGCTCAACCCCGAGAAATGCGTGTTCGGAGTGCCAGCCGGCCAGCTCTTGGGCTTCCTGGTCTCCGAACGCGGCATCGAATGCAACCCAGTGAAGATCAAGGCCATCGAGAGAATGGCGATCCCCACCAAGCTGCGAGACATCCAAAAGTTCACCGGATGCTTGGCCTCCTTGAACCGCTTCATCAGCCGGCTCGGAGAGAAAGCTCTCCCCCTCTACCGCCTCATGAAGAAGAGCACTCACTTTGAGTGGAACGACCAGGCCGACCAAGCCTTTCACGAGCTAAAAAAGATGCTGGCCACGCCGCCGTTCCTAGCGGCGCCGACTGAGAAAGAGCCCATGCTCCTTTACATTGCCACAACCAGCCGGGTGGTTAGCACCGTCATCGTAGTCCAACGCCCAGAAGAAGGCCGAGCCCAGCCGGTCCAGAGGACGGTGTATTATTTGAGCGAGGTGCTGTCCGCTTCAAAGCAGAACTACCCGCACTACCAGAAGGTGTGTTACGGCATGTACTTCACCGCCAAGAAGCTGAAGCCCTACTTCCAAGAGCATCCCGTCACGGTCGTATGCACTGCCCCGCTGGCCGAGATCATAGGCAGCCAGGATGCATCCGGCCGGGTGGCGAAATGGGCCATCGAGCTGGCCCCTTACACAATCTTCTACCAGCCCCGCACCGCCATCAAGTCCCAAGCACTGGCCGACTTCCTCGTCTACTGGGCCGAGACCCAGTACCTGCCGCCGGCTCCCGACTCCACCCGTTCGCGCATGCACTTCGACGGGTCCAAGATGCACACCGGCTTGGGAGCCCGCGTCGTCCTTACCTCTCCCAAAGGCGACAAGCTCAGATACACGCTGCAGATTCACTTTGCCGCCTCCAACAACGTGGCCGAGTACGAGGCGCTCGTACACGGGCTCCGGCTTGCCAAAGAGCTCGGCATTCGCCGGATCCTATGTTATGGCGACTCGGACTTGGTGGTTCAGCAATCATCCGGCGACTGGGACGCCAAGGACGCAAATAAGGAGAGCTACTGCTTCCTGGTTCAACAACTCAGCGGATACTTTGAAGGATGCGAGTTCCTCCATGTACCGCGAGCCGACAACGAGCCAGCCGATGCCCTGGCTCGAATAGGCTCCACTCAGCAAGCAATACCAACCGGCGTCGCTCTACAACGCCTCCTCAAGCCGTCCATCAAGCCGTCTCTAGAGTCCGATTCCATCTTCATTCCGCCTGACCCCGACGCGGCCGGGTCCGGCTCGAAGAACCAAGCGGGCGACCCCGGGACTTCAGTAGTCGGCCCGGGGACTTCGGTAACCGGCTCGGGGACTGCAGTAGACGGCCCAGGGATTGCACCAACACAACAGCCGGCGGCCGACTCTAGCATTTCACCACCCAGCCTGCCCACCCTGGTGGCAGTAGCCACATTGGCAGCAGGAGAAGTCGCGGCTCCGTCATGGGCTCAGTCCATCCTCAACTTCCTAGTAAACCAAGATCTGCCGGCTGACGAAATAGAGGCAAGACAAGTCCAACGTCGAGCCGGAGCATACACAATCGTCAACAGAGAACTAGTCAAGCGCAGTGTCACTGGAATCCTCCAACGGTGCGTCGAGCAAGAGAAGGGCATTGCAATCCTCAGAGACATTCACCCAGGAGAATGCGGCCACCATGCGTCCTCAAGATCACTTGTCGCCAAAGCCTTCCGCCATGGTTTCTTCTGGCCGACTGCTTTGGATGACGCCAAAGAATTAGTTAAATATTGCAAGGGGTGCCAACTCTTCAGCTCCAAGCAACACATGCCGGCTTCGGCACTCAAGACCATTCCCCTCACTTGGCCCTTCGCCGTTTGGGGGCTGGACATGGTGGGCCCATTCAAGACGGCGCGTGGCGGCATGACGCATTTGCTCGTCGCCGTGGACAAATTCACCAAGTGGATTGAGGCAAAGCCGATCAAGAAGCTGAATGGGCCGACTGCTGTGACATTCATCGCAGACATAACAACTCGGTACGGCGTGCCACACAGCATCATCACCGACAATTGCACGAATTTTGCCAAAGGAGCCTTGGCACGTTTCTGCGCAGCCCAAGGTATTCGGCTGGACTTAGCGTCCGTCGCCCACCCGCAGTCAAATGGCCAGGTCGAGCGAGCCAACGGCCTCATCCTCTCCGGCATCAAGCCCCGACTGGTCGTACCTCTGGAGCGTTCAGCCGGCTGTTGGCTCGATGAGCTGCCGGCTGTCCTCTGGAGTCTGCGCACTACACCAAACAAGTCAACCGGCTTCACCCCTTTCTTCCTTGTGTATGGTGCCGAGGCGGTCATCCCAACTGACATCGAGTTCGACTCGCCTCGAGTAACCATGTACACGGAAGCGGAGGCCAAGGAAGCACGAGAAGACGGCGTCGACCTGCTGGAAGAAATCCGGCTGTTAGCCCTCAGCTGGTCTGCCATCTACCAGCAGGGTTTGCGCCGCTACCACAGCCGAAAGGTCAGGCCAAGATCTTTCCAAGAGGGCGATCTTGTGCTCCGGCTGATCCAGCGAACAGCTGGCCAGCACAAGCTCTCGGCCCCTTGGGAAAGCCGCTTCGTCATCAGCAGAGCTCTAGGCAACGACTCCTACTACCTGATCAACGCAGAGAAGCCGAAGGCACGCAAGAGAGACGACTCCGGCAAGGAATCTGAACGACCATGGAACGCCAACCTCCTTCGAAGATTTTACAGTTGAAATGCAGTATGTATCACGCTAACTTTTGTATTAAGTACGAGACAATAGGCCCCCCGAGGAGGGCTCGGGGACTGCCATCTCTTATCTATGAATGAAAAGTATCATGCTTATGATCTTGTCATTTCATTTACTTGTTCCGTCCGGCACCGGGTTCGACTAGTCGGCTCGGGGACTGGCCGATTGGAGTTATATTAGAAGTCCTACCCGCGGTCAAACAAGTAGTGTGCCGGCTCCCAAGCCTTCTCTTGCCAAAAGTCGCAGTTCGAAGAACCGGCTATCCGGCTGGCAAGAGTTAAAGGCAGGAACGGGCGCCCACACAAAAAACGGCTAGGGACTAACAGACTAATATAACAAAAGCCGGTTTTTCTCCCACCGCCGACTGGCTACCAGAGTAGCCGGTCGGCCGGTTTCCATTCACTTCACTTCAATCCAAGAAAGCTCGAGTACTTGCCTCCCCAAAGAGGGAAGGCGGCAAAGGAAAAGGCCTAAGGATAAAAAGCATATGCGAATGGAAACCAAACATGCACATAACAATATTTACATAAAAGACCTCCGAGAGGCCAGCATTCAACATAGTTTGGATACACCCCCAGTGGGTGGAACTTCGAAAACTTAATGAAGATTGTTCAAAAGACAACAAGCAGGAAAAAGAAGGACGGCAGGTCAAGCTGGCGGAGCGACCGACGAGCCGGGCTGGTTGGTGGAGACGGTTGTGCCGGCTGAAGGATCGGCCGGCTGGCGAACCTCGGCTTGGTCACCGCCTCCCGCAGAGGGCGCGCTTCCACGCGCCTCGTTGCTCGAGGCACGGTCGGCCTGAGGTCGGCCGGTTGTTCCACTAGCCGGCTCGACGTCTTCGCCGTCCTCCTCTTCTTCATCCTCGCCCTCGTCGCTGGAGGCGATCTCCTCTGCCGAGTCCTCGCCCACCGCCGGGTTCAGCCCGAACCACTCCTCCGGCTGGGCAACACCGTCATCATCGATTTCGGGTGCAAAAACGCTGATGTCGGTGCACTCGGCGATCGTCAAAGCCCGCTGGGCGATAGCCGGCCTCACCTCCTCCAGCTCCGCGTCGGCCTCCATCCGCCAAGTGTGTAGCTGGTCCAGGTTCGGCCCTGGGTACCAAGCCCGAACGAACTCCAACGCCCGCCCGGCTCCGAGGCGGGCCACCGACGCCTTCCAAGCCTCAAAGCGACCGACTGCAACCTCCAGCCAGTCGGCAGTTCGGCTTGGGGTGCGGGGGATCGTCTTGCCGGGCCAGAGGGTGGCCAACACTTGCGCCCCGGCACGTTGGAGCCGGCGAAGCATCCGATGAGCCGGCCAGAACCGCGCCTGGACAGCCAAGAGCTGCTCCTCAAGTGTCTGGTTCGCATCCGGCGCGATGTTGGCCCCCGCCTGACGGTGCGCCTCGCGATGGGCCTCGATGCTTTGGGCGGCGAAGGCGGAGTAGCCGGGGAAGTAGTCTGCACAAAAAAAAATAAGCAGTAGCACAAGTTCAGCCAAAAACCCAGGCGGCAAGGGGCCGGAGAGGAGCGAGGAAGGCAGCTTACCGTCGATCAAGTCCTTGATACGGCCGAAGCCTCATCCAGTGCTCGCCGGGTCTCAGCCCAGCTCGCCGCCTCGGTCTCAAACTCTGCCTTCAGGGCGGCCTCGCTATCCTGCGCCTTCTGCAGGGCCACCTTGTGGCTTTTCTCTTGGTCGGCCAGCTTCTTGGCCAGGCGATCACGCTCCTAGACCAAGGCAGCGTACTCGGCATCCTTGGTATGAAGGGCGTCCTGCGCTTCGCCGAGCTCCTTCCTCAAGTCGGCGTTGGCCCCTGAAGACAAAGAAAAAGAAAAACCAATAAGGAAAAAGTCGTCAAGAAAGATCCGACCCGACTGCTCAGCAGTCGGCCCGAATCTCGGGGACTACACCCAGTGGGTGCGCTGACGCGCCCCCACAGGAGACAGACAAGATCAAGTACTTACTTCGGCTGTCGGTCAGGTCGTCGGTCCTCTGACCCAACTCCCGAGCCTGGGAGTTGAAGGCGGCAGCACGGGAGTTGTGATATTCCTGGGAGTTCAGACGAGAAGCAAAAATAAGGTAGCCGTCAAGAAAGATCCGACCCGACTGCGCAACAGTCGGCCCGAATCTCGAGGACTACACCCAGTGGGTGCGCTGACGCGCCCCCACGGAAGAAATCAAGAGATCAAAGCGGCCAAGAATGGAAGACTCACCCGGATGGCGGCCCGCGTCGACAGGAACTCCTGAGTGTATTGTTGCAGCAGGGCGGCCTGAGCTTGAAGCCGGCTCCGGACCTCTTGAGCCGCCACATTCAGCTCGCCAGTCCCCCCGCTGGGAATCCACTCGGACGTGGCGGTGCTGGCCGTCTCCAGAGCCTCCGCCGACTGACTGGCGCCCACGACTCGGCGCGACTCCGGTGGAGCGGCGCCTCCCCCTGCGCGCCGGTGCGTCACCGGCTGCATCTCGAGGCCGGCTTTGTCCTCCGGCTCACGCCCGGCCGGCTCCTCTGGCGCCACTGACGATTGGCCGCCTTGGCCCGCTCCGGTTGGCGCTGCTGGCGGCGCTCTCCTCGCAAAGGCCACGGGGTCCTCCCCCCTCTCCATCAGTGGCGGGTCTTGGACGATTTCCTCCGCCAAGGGCAATTTGGTGTCAGGGGCCACGGCTCGGAGGGGAATGGCGAGCAGCGGAGGCTGGTTGCGCGAGCCCTCCGCCTCCGTCTCCGCGGTCGCCGCCTCCGCCTGGGCCTTGGCTGCCGCATCGGCCTGCTCCTTCGCCGCCTGGGCGGCCGCTTTTTCCGCCGCCTCGTGCTCCTCCCGCGCCTCACGGGCGTTCCGCTCTGTGGCCTCCCTGAGGTCGGCGCGGGGGTCCACGCGGCGGGAGCTTGAAGACCCTCCAGTCGGCCCAACTACGGAGCCGCCCGGACCCGCTCAAGGGAAAGCGGCGCCCTGTCCAGCAAGCGGGAAAAAGTTAAGAAGAATTTTCGAACAAGAGAGAACGATGAAAAGCATGCGACAGGGCAATTGACGACTTACACTGAGACCGCCTGAGGCTGCTTCACCGCCTTGCGGAAGCGGGCCGCTTTCGCAGCCGCCTCATCTCGCTTGGTCGCCGCGGTGGAGGCTTTGGACTTCTTCGGCCGACTGCCAAAGAGGCCTGAAGCGGCCCGGCGCTTCTGTGTGCCGCCGCCGGCAGCCGGCGCGATGGACGAGCCCGCGCCCTGATGGCGGCCGCTGGCTGGCGACGCGGGGCGACTTCGGCTTCAGCATCATCCGGCCAGTCCTCGAAGCTGGCGGTAAGCCTTGAGCCCCCGGGCTCGGCGTCGTCCCCCACGACGGCGTCTTCCATGGCAGCCGCCCCCAAATCCGGGTCGTCGACGTCGTCCGCCGTGCGGTCAGGGGCATACTGGCGTTCTATCCCCGCTGCTCCGGTCGTCGGCGGGAGAAGGGGGTTCTGCTAAGAAGAACCGACTGATCAGAAGCCGGCCATCATAAAGCCGGCTACCAACGAAAAGAAGAAAGAGAGGAAGGCTTACCACGGGCGGAGGGTTGGCGCGAGAATACGGCGCCTTGCCGTATCGCCAGTCTTCGGCGAGCTTGCAATTGGAGATGTAATTTACCATATACGATACCTCCGCATGAGGCATCTCCCTGGTGCTCAGCCGGCTTGGGTCGAAGCGGCCGCTCATCTGGCACATCATGTGGGGCCGGCTTTGGAGAGGAGATATCCGGCGCTCCACGAAGGCGGCCACCAAGTCGGCCCCGCTCAGGCCTTCTGACTGGATCATCACCCGAAGCTGGGAGACGGCGGCGTTCCCGGCCTGAGACAGTGACCGGGACCGGAAACTCCATGAGGGCTCCCTCCCAGCCGGCGGGCCGGCTACGTTAGCCGGCAGGTTGACGTGGTCTCCTTGCTCGGCGATGTTCTTCACGTAGAAGTATGACTTCTGCCAGATCTTCACCGACTGGATTAGGAGGATGGGCGGGAACGGGTTGTTCTCGCCCGCCCTCCTCATGGTGATGAAGGCCCCGCAGGGGGCGGGCATGCCTGCGATGATGGTGCCGAGTTTGCTCTGGAAGAACTCCCCCCAGAGCTCCGGCGTGGGGAGCAGCCCCAAGAAACCTTCGCAGAGGGAGACGAAGGCCGACAGTAGCATCACCGCATTGCGCGTGAGGTGATGCGGCTGAAGGTTGTAGAACTCAAGGAAGGAGCGCAGAAATCCGCTCGCCGGAAGGCCGAAGCCGCGCAGGAAGTGCGAGCGGAAGACGACCCGCTCGCCCTCCTCCGGTGCCGGCAAAATCTCCGTCTCCGGCGCCAGGCGGACCCGCATGAGGTTGACGTCGGGCAGGCGCCGAGTCTGTCGGAGGAACTCAACGTGGTCCTCATGGACGTTGGAGCCATCCCACGAGCTCGACAGCGCCATGGGAGCAAGACAATGTGGCGGCACGACGGCGCTGAGACGGGAGGCTGCGGCGGCAACGAAAGGAAGAGAGGAGGACGAGGGGGGGCGGAGCGAGAGAGAGCGTGCGAACCTCTGTCGCTCCCCCTCCTCCCCCTACTTATAAGCTCGCGTGGCGGAGCCGAGGAGGCGCGGTGTGGGAAAACGTGGGGATCGATCGTGCCCACTCCCCCACGTCCCGCGCTTATTGCGCCTTAACGGCGAAATAAAATCGCCACGGGAAGGCGAGCGGTCCACCTGGGCCACAAAAGATCAGCGCTCGGGCCGAGGCCTAGGAGTGGCGGGCCCGGGCCTGCGGTGGCGTCCCGTCGCGCGCGTGCGCTGGCAGGATCTCGCTGCCACGTGGCCGCGGGAGGGCCCGCGGTCAGCATGCGGGTCGACCCCTTTCCCGCCTGCAAGACGCGGGGCTCCCCCAAATCGGTGTACACCAGCGAAGCTGGCTCTTCAGGATAGGAAGCTGACCAAGTTTCTCATCCCTTTGTCCGCCTCGAAGCTCGCTTAGCTTCGGGGACTACAGTCGGAGTAAATAGCCATGGGTAGCCTAGCCGGCTTCCCCTGTCCCTTCTGAAAAAATTACGAGCCCGTCCCGCTCTTAAGAATCCAAGACATGGGGCCGCCTTCCCCCTGCTGGCGGTCACCCAGGCCGGCTTTCGGAAGGTGGCCCGACTTTAGCCCTCATGAAGAAAGCCATGGGAGGGCCGCCTTCAAGAAGCCGGCCGCGAGAAGGCCGACTCCAAGAAGCCGGCTCCCATAAAGCGGTCGAGACCGTACCCTCAAAGTTTGCATCCACCTAGCGGCGATGTGACGGGGCATGGCTACAGTGGAGCCTGCCACCCCCGAATCCCGGAGCATGCCTGGCATAGTGCGCCGTACGGAGTGGGCATGACCCGTCCGGCACGGCACTGTTGCCATGCTGACCCTGGCGTCACCCATGACGGGCCGCCAGCGTGGCCCACAGATGGTGGGCCCCTTCGGGTAGAGAGACACCCAAAGGCGGCCACGGCTCCCCCCAGTCGGCCCAAGACAGAGCCGGCTCCCCACAGCCGGCTTGCCGCCTCCCTCGAAGGAGACGCCCCATTAAGGAGACAAGACGCGGAGAGGCTACAGCGGATGCCCGACGGGCGGCGGCACTGTAGCCGCGCCTACCACGACGAAGCCCACGTCACCAAGATAGAGCAACAGTAACAAGCCGCTGACCAGGCCCTGGACAGTGGGGCCTGCCTGTCGACCAAGGGGCCGGCAGCCGGCGGGGCCCACCAGCCGGCGGGCCCCAGCAGCCGGCGCAGAAGCCGGCGAGCACAGTCACAAACGGCTGGGCCCCGCGCCCAGACGGATTACCATTGTACCCCCGGGGGTAGGCCTATATAAACCCCCCGGGGCACCCATGCATAGGGTTGGACCCTCAGCTAGTTTTAGACACCACACGAGGAGAAGAAGCAAGCTAGCCGTGCCCTTCTTCCTCCTCTCACCGAACAGCTCAAGGAGCATTGTGTAGCTACTTGCCCATCTAGTGATCATGCGGAGACCCCGCAGAGCAGCAGTAGGGGTGTTATCTCCACAGAGAGCCCCGAAGCTGGGTAAGATTCGTCGGCATGCATGTCTTCGCCTCATCCCGTTTCCAGGCACCGGCGACGTCTTACTGGCTCCCACAATGATAAGCCACCCGTTGGCATATGTCGCACCTACCACCCGACCTGTTGATTCTATAAAACTTAGATCTATTCCACCTAAGCATGATATCAATGAGTCTCTCAAATCTATGAGAATTGCCATTGATGAGTGCAAAGAAAGAACCGCTAGGATGCGTGCTAAAAAAGATTGCTTTGTGAAAGCGTGTTCTTCTAGTTTCCATGATAATAAGGATGAAGATCTAAAAGTTATTGATGTGTCCCCTATTAAATCTTTGTTTTGCAATATGAATCTTGATAATGATGGGACTAGAGAAGAGTCAACTTTAGTTAAAAGGCGTCCTAATGATTCAGAGTTTTTAGATCTTGATGCAAAAATTGATAAAAGTGGGATTGGAGAGGTTAAAACTTTACATAGAAATGAACCCACTATATTGGATCTCAAGGAATTTAATTATGATAATTGCTCTTTAATAGATTGTATTTCCTTGTTGCAATCCACGCTAATTCTCCGCATGCTTATAGTCAAAATAAAGCTTTTACTAAACAAATCGTTGATGCTTTAATGCAATCTTATGAGGAAAAGCTTGAATTGGAAGTTTCTATCCCTAGAAAGCTTCATGATGAGTGGGAACCTACTATTAAAATTAAGATTAAATATCATGAATGCTTTGCTTTATGTGATTTGGGTGCTAGTGTTTCCACGATTCCTAAAACTTTCTGTGATTTGCTAGGTTTCCGTGAATTTGATGATTGTTCTTTAAACTGGCATCTTGCGGATTCCACCATTAAGAAACCTATGGGAAGAATTAATGATGTTCTTATTGTTGAAAATAGGAATCGTGTGCCCGTAGATTTCATTGTCCTTGATATATATTGCAATCCTACATATCCTATTATTCTTGGTAGACCTTTCCTTAGAACAATTGGTGCAATTATTGATATGAAGGAAGGGAATATTGGATTCCAATTTACGTTAAGGAAGGGCATGGAACACTTTCCTAGAAATAAAATTAAATTACCTTATGAGTATATTATGAGAGCCACTTATGGATCGCATACCAAAGATGATAATACCTAGATCTATCGTTGCTTTTATGCCTAGCTACGGGCGTTAAACAATAGCGCTTGTTGGGAAGCAACCCAATTTTATTTTTGTTTCTTGCTTTTTGGTTCTGTTTAGTAATAAATAATTCATCTAGCTCTTTTTATATGTGGTTTTATGCTTTTAGTTAGTGTTTGTGCCAAGTAGAACCTTTGGGAAGACTTGGGGAAAGTCTTTGCGATATTGCTGTAAAAAACAGAAACTTTAGCGCTCACGAGATTTGCTGCCATTTTTTACTCAAGAGTGATATTTAGTTAATTATTTTTTCAGATGATTAATAGATAAATTCCTCAAGTCCAGCAATTTATATGAGAATTTTTGGGATTCCAGAAGTATTCGAAACCTATATATCACTACAGACTATTCTGTTTTTGACAGATTCTGTTTTTCATGTGTTGTTTGCTTATTTTGATGAATCTATGGCTAGTAATAGAGTTTATGAACCATAGAAAAGTTGGAATACAGTAGGTTTAACACAAATATAAATAATTAATGAGTTCATTACAGTACCTTGAAGTGGTGGTTTGTTTTCTTTTACTAACGGAGCTCACGAGATTTTTTTTTGTTTTGTGTTGTGAAGTTATCAAGTTTTGGGTAAAGATTTGATGGAATATGGAACAAGGAGTGCCAAGAACCTAAGCTTGGGGATGCCCCGGAAGGCATCCCCTCTTTCGTCTTCGTCCATCGATAACTTTACCTGGAGCTATATTTTTATTCGCCACATGATATGTATTTTGCTTGGAGCGTCTTGTATGATTTGAGTCTTTGCTTTTTAGTTTACCACAATCATCCTTGCCATACACACCTTTCGGGAGAGACACACGTGAATTGGAATTTATTAGAATACTCTATGTGCTTCACTTATATATTTTGAGTTGGATAATTTTTTCTCTAGTGCTTCGCTTATATCTTTTAGAGCACGGCGGTGGTTCTATTTTATAGAAATAATTGATCTCTCATGCTTCACTTATATCATTTTGAGAGTCTTTTAGAACATCATGGTAATTCACTTTGGTTATAAATTTTAAATGCTAAGAGAAGTTGGATGCTTGATAGTTGTTTTGAGATATAAAGGTGGTAATATTAGAGGTGTGCTAGTTGAGTAATTGTGAAATTGATGAATACTTGTGTTGAAGTTGGCAAGTCCCGTAGCATACACGTATGGTAAATGTTGTGTGACAAATTTGAAGCATGGGGTGTTCTTCGATTGCTTTCCTTATGAGTGCCGGTCGGGGACGAGCGATAGTCTTTTCCTACCAATCTAGCCCCCTAGGAGCATGCGCGTAGTGCTTGGTTTTGATGACTTGTAGATTTTTGCAATAAGTATGTGAGTTCTTTATGACTAATGTTGAGTCCATGGATTATACGCACTCTCACCCTTCCATCATTGCTAACCTCTTCGGTACCGTGCATTGCCCTTTCTCACCTTGAGAGTTGGTGCAAACTACGCCGGTGCATCCAAACCCCGTGATATGATACACTCTATCACACATAAGCCTCCTTGTATCTTCCTCAAAACAGCCATCATAACTACCTATTATGGCATTTCCATAGCCATTCCGAGATATATTGCCATGCAATTTTCCAGTGTTCCATTTATTATGACACGCATCATCATTGTCATATTGCTTTGCATGAGCATGTAGTTGACATCGTATTTGTGGCAAAGCCACCATGCTTAATTTTTCATACATGTCACTCTTGATTCATCGCAATCCCCGTACACCACCGGAGGCATTCATATAGAGTCATATTTTGTTCTAAGTATCGAGTTGTAATTCTTGAGTTGTGAGTAAATAAAAGTGTGATGATCATTAGTAGAGCATTGTCCCATGTGAGGAAATGATTATGGAGACTATGATTCCTCCACAAGTTGGGATGAGACTCCGGACCAAAAAAAGGAGGCCATAAAAAAAGAAGGCCCAAACAAAAAAAAGAGAAAAAGAGAGAAGGCACAAAGTTACTATCCTTTTTCCAAACTTGTGCTTCAAAGTAGCACCATGATCTTCATGATAGTGAGTCTCTTATTTTGTCACTTTCATATACTAGTGGGAATTTTCCATTATAGAACTTGGCTTGTATATTCCAATGATGGGCTTCCTCAAATGCCCTAGGTCTTCATGAGCAAGAAAGTTGGATGCACACCCACTTAGTTACTTTGATGAGCTTTCATATATTTTATAGGTCTAGTGCATCCGTTGCATGGAAATCCCTACTCCTTGCATTGAAATCAATCGGTGGGCATCTCCATAGCCCATTGATTAGCCATGTCAATGTGAGACTTTCTCCTTTTTTGTCTTCTCACACAACCTCAATCATCATATTCTATTCCACCCATAGTGCTATGTCCATGGCTCGCGCTCATATATTGCGTAAAAGTTGAAAGAGTTTGAAAAGGCTAAGTATGAAACAATTGCTTGGATTTTCATCGGGGTTGTGCATGACGAGAGCATTTTGTGTGACGAAAATGAAGCATGGCCAAACTATATGATTTTGTAGGGATAAGTTTTCTTTGGCTATGTTATTTTGATAAGAAATAATTGCTTGATTAGCATACTTGGAGTATTACTATTTTTATGTCAACAATAAACTTTTATCTTGAATCTTTCGGATCTGAACATTCAAGCCACAATAGATAAAAAATACATTGAAGAACATGCTAGAAAGCATTCCACATAAAAAATTCTGCTTTTATCATTTACCTACTCGAGGACAAGCAGGAATTAAGCTTGGGGATTCTTGATACGTCTCCAACGTATCTATAATGTTTTATTGTTCCATGCTATCATATTATCTGTTTTGGATGTTAATGGGATTTCTTTTACACTTTTATATTATTTTCGGGACTAACCTATTAACCCAAGGCCCAGTGCAAATTGCTGCTTTTTGCCTATTTCAGTGTTTCGCGGAAAATGAATATCGAACGGAGTCCAAACGGAATGAAACTTTTGGGAGCATGATTTTTTGAACAAACGTGATCTAGAGGACTTGGAGTGGACGTCAAGAAACGAATGAGGTGTCCACGAGGCAGGGGGCGTGCCTACCCCCCTGGGCGCGCCCTCCACCCTTTTGGGCCCCTCGTGGCTCAACCGACCTACTTCTACCTCCTATATATGTTCATATACCTCGAAAACATCCAGGAGCACCATGAAACCCTATTTCCACCGCCGCAACCTTCTGTACCCAAGAGATCCCATCTTGGGGCTTTTTTCGGAGCTCCGCCGGAGGGGGAATCGATCACGGAGGACCTCTACATCAACTCCATGGCCCCTCCGATGATGTGTGAGTAGTTTACTTCAGACCTTCGGGTCCATAGTTATTAGCTAGATGGCTTCTTCTCTCTCTTTGAATCTCAATATAAAGTTCTCCTTGATCTTCTTGGAGATCTATTCGATGTAACTCTTTTTGCGATGCGTTTGTCGAGATCCGATGAATTGTGGGTTTATGATCAAGTCTATCTATGAACAATATTTGATTCTTCTTTGAAATCTTTTATGTATGATTGGTTATCTTTGCAAGTCTCTTCGAATTATCAGTTTGGTTTGGCCTACTGGATTGATCTTTCTTGCAATGGGAGAAGTGCTTAGCTTTGGTTTCAATCTTGCGGTGCTCGATCCCAGTGACAAAAAGGGAAACGGCACGTATTGTATTGTTGCCATCGAGGATAAAAAGATGGGGTTTCTATCATATTTCTTGAGTTTATCCCTCTACATCATGTCATCTTACCTAATGCGTTACTTTGTTCTTATGAACTTAATACTCTAGATTAATGCTGGATATCGGCCGATGTGTGGAGTAATAGTAGTAGATGCAGGCAGGAGTCGGTCTACTCGTCACGGACGTGATGCCTATATACATGATCATGCCTAGATATTCTCATAATTATTCGCTTTTCTATCAATTGCTCGACAGTATTTTTTTCACTCACCGAAATACTTATGCTATCTTGAGAGAAACCACTAGTGAAACATGTGGCCCCTGGTCTATTCTCCATCATATAAGTTTCCAATCTATTTTACTTTGCAATCTTTACTTTCAATCTATATCATAAAAATACCAAAAATATTTATCTTATCATTATTATCTCTATCAGATCTCACTCACGTAAGTGACCGTGAAGGGATTGACAACCCTTTATCGTGTTGGTTGCACGGTTCTTATTTGTTTGTGTAGGTACGAGGGACTTGCATGTGGCCTCATACTGGATTGATACCTTGGTTCTTAAAAACTGAGGGGAATACTTAGGCTACTTTGCTGCATCACCCTTTCCTCTTCAAGGGAAAACCAACGCAGTGCTCAAGATGTAGCAGGTCCCCTCCACCTATCCTTGCACCCACACACTTCATCTAGCTCCGGAAAAAATCATCCCCCAGCTCAAACCCGAGTTCTTGCTCATCTTGCTGCAATTTTCGATCTTCTTGCTCAAAGCTCCATTCACAAAACTGCTTTGGGGGATTATTCTTTGGTATGTGACTCCTCCAATCGTCCAATTTGTGTTTTTGTCTAGTGCTTTATTTATTGAAAAAATTTGCTGCTAAGGTGACCCTGTTCTTGAGCTTGCATGTCAAATTATATGGTCAAAAGTAGTTGCTATCAATCTTTTTGAGTTTGGTTCACTTTTATTTTAAGTTACTTAAAATTTCAGAAATTTTCAGAAAAAGATGAAGAGATTTTTGAGGGGCTCATCGAGCTGAAGCTCGAAGGACAAGCAAAGTGAAGAGAACAAGAAGCCCAAGTATAATCTCCCTCGTATTGCGGAGGTTCGGCCATGTGAATGGCCTTGTGATGAGTTCTTGAGAGAAGTTGGGATTTTTGAAGATTTTTATTATTTGGCTGAGAATGCAGGCCTCACCGACTTCCTCCACGACCAGCATGAACAGTATCACTTACTCACCAATATTTTCGTGCAAAATTTTCATTTCCATGCTAGGAGATCACCACCTTCGGTGGAATTTTATTTATATGATGAGCATAAGGAGATGTCACTTGATGATTTTTGCCGGATTTGTAGGATACCCTTTGAGGGCAGCATAGAGGAACCACATCATAATGTTGTGGAGGGATTTATTGATACAATTGCTATAGGGGAAACGAGGAAAGTTTCTAATGCAAGAATCACTAGCACACATATTATTGTTCTATGTTACTTTGCAATATTTGCTAGTAGATGCTTAATTGGTCGTGGAAAATGTGGAAACCTTAGTGCTCCTGATATTGTTATTTTGCGCCATGCCTTGTTTCGTGATACTACTTTCAGTTTAGGTGCTATTGTTGCTAAACGGTTAAATATGAACCGTACAAAGGGCCCTGCCCTTTGAGGCATCTTTGCTTCGCGCCTTGCTGCACACTTTAACATACCTATCAGGCATTTTGAGAAAGAAGAAAAATTGCTGCCTCCTATTGTTCTAGATTATAAGAGTATGGTAGCACATGAGTTCATTGCTAAGAATAAGAAGAAGATTCTTAACTATAGACTGATGTTTGATAAGAAACACGTTGAGACTATTACCTTGCTTGCTCCCTCTTTGTTTAACATATTTTCAGGCATGTACCTTATTCTGCCGGAGGCTGTTCAGGCATACCAGAGCCTGACATCAGCTCTAGAGCCAGAGCCACTATCTGATCCTCACCGTCAGTCTATTTATTAGTGGGATCCGAAGGAGATAGCCAACCAGTGGCACCCAGAGGACACTCCTCCATACACCGGAGAGGGCCACTTTGATCCTTGGGCATAGACCAATTTAGGCCAAAAGCCTAAGCTTGGGGGAGTATGTATCTCTCGCCGACATTACATTCATGTTTACACACTCATGTTAGTTGTCGGTGCTCATACTTTTTCATTGTATAATACATGCTAGTTTATTTTCTGTTTTAAGCTTTCTTCTTGTGTGTTTGAAAAACCTTAAGAAAAATCAAAAAAAATATTAGTTGTAGCTTTTAGCTAGTTTATTTTCCATGCTTGTAGTAGTAGTAATTAAAAATAAAACCCAAAAAGATTTCTTTTCTTCTTTTGCTTGTTGGGAGCTTTTCCGTGTAAATAGTTCTATTTATTTTCTTTGGCGGTCGAGAGGAGAAGACCATGATGAAAATGTTGAGTGGCTCTCATTTGCATTATTGTTAATCTAACAAAGAGCCCATATTACCTTGTCTTCTCCCATGTATTGAATGCTTTGCAGATTCCAGCTTAGTCCAATGCACATGCACTCTTATTATTATCCACACTATTCGGTCATGCAAGTCAAAGGCAATAATGACGATATATGATGAACTGATTGAGATGAGGACAGCTGGTATGAACTCGACCTCTCTTGGTTTTGTAAATATGATTAGTTCATCGTTCCTGATTCAACATATTATGAATGAAACATGTTCACAAGGAGAATTAGAGATTATAGTTGCTTATGCCATGCTTAATTAGCTAGCAGTTTATAATGGTTTACCTTGCGTGCCAACATGCTACTAAAATGGTTGTGATGTGGTATGATAGGGTGGTATCCTCCTCTGAATGATTCGAGTGGCTTGACTTGGCACATGTTCATGCATGTAGTTGAAACAAAATCAACATAGCCTCCACGATATTTATGTTCATGGTGAATTATGTCCTACTCATGCTTGCATTCAGTGTTGATTAATTTTAATGCATGTTCATGACTGTTGTCGCTCTCTAGCTGGTCGCTTCCCAGTCTCTTTCTAGCTTTCACTTGTACTAAGCAGGAGTACTGCTTGTGCATCCAACTCCATAAACCCCAAAAGTTATTCCATATGAGTCCACCATACCTTCCTATATACGGTATCTACCTGCCGTTCCAAGTAAAATTGTATGTGCCCAACTCTGAACCATCAAATAAAAATTCTGTTTTGTATGCTTGTCGAATCACGGGTTCCGGCAAACCCTTGAGGTTCGAACTCTGGGGTGTGCGCGAAGTTCTTTCCCTCCTTCCGATCTACGCCCTAGCTCGCTAAGGTCTCGCAGAAGAACTCGACGCACTCGCAACACAAAGACACAAGGTTTATACTGGTTCAGGCCACCAATGTGGTGTAATACCCTACTCTAGTGCGGTGGTGGTGGATTGCCTCTTGGGCTGATGATAAACAGTACAAGGGGAAGAACAGCCTCCTGAGGTTGAGGTGTTCTTGTGCTTGGTGTGCTAAGGGTTGGCCTTTGATCAGATACTATCTCCTTCTTCCATCCCTCTCCCCTAGGTGGTGGCTAGTCCTACTTATATAAGCCCTGGTCCTCTCCCCAAATATTGAGCGGGAAGGGAGCCAACAACGACGGCCAATTTGAAAGGGGACAACTAGTACAACCTATCTTGACAAAAGGGGGTCTTCGCCTGCCAAAGGTTCTGGTGGTGACGTTGTCCTGGGCTCCATGGTGACCTTCATCCTGCTGTCCTTCTGGTCTTGGTCTTGTTGCACCGATATGGAAACCTTTGCCTGATGCCTCGGTACTCTGCGCCTGCCCTTGCCTCCTTAGCACCAAAGAGGAAACAAGGACGCTGCGCGCTGGCGCCCGCCTGGTGTCGATCGTCATGGCTCACGTCACGAGAGCCTCGCGAGGTTCACCCCGCCTTGATATCTCCGCTCCTCGCGAGGCAGCCTGGTGAGGCCGCTCCTGAGGAGGTCTTGCGTCGTCCGCCTTGCGAGGCTTGGCCCCTCGCGAGGGTCTTGAATGCCTTGTTGATGATGATGGGACGTATAGACTTGCCAGCATAGCCATGCCATGGGCCGCAGGCAGGCAAGTCTGGGGACCCCTGTTCCCAGAACGCCGACAGTAGCCCCCGGGACCCAAGGCACGCTCAGGCGTGGGTTCGAGGCGAAGCCAAAGGATCAAGCGCCGAACACCGCGGGCCCCAAAAGCCCGCGGCCTTAGTTGACGCGTGGCAGTTGACTGGTCGTGGCTGTCTCCGCTTCCCCACGTTGCCTCGGCAACTTCCCGACTTGACAAGTCCCTGCGACATGCAAGGAAAATCATCATTACCTGTGATCATGGGAGGCACCGGTTGGCCTTCTTCCGCTATAAATGGGTAGGGGGGCGGAGCCCCCGTCGCCCATCTCTTCTTGGTCCATTTGCTTCGTCCTCCTTGCTCCGCCGCTAACAGCAATGGCGCCCATCCGAAGGCTCTCCGCCGAAATGAAAGGAAAGGCCCCCCGCTATGATCCAGAGCTGCTTCCGCCGAAGAAGAGGTCGGTTTACCGTCGCGACGAACTGGCGATGCAGGTGGTGATGAGGCCCTGGTGCGAGCGGTCTCCTCCAGGGTATCCGCTACCCTTGTACGCCCGAGCCGGGGGCTCGGGAGGGCGAAGCGACGAGCGGCGCTGCCCGTGCCATGGCCGTCGTCGCCGCGCCGCGGGGACACATGCCATCGCCCCAGGGGTCCATGCCACGGACTCGTCGCGTGAGTTCATGCTGTGGGCGGCAGTGCCACCAAGCACCTGAATACGCCTCCCACCGTTCTTCGCCGCCGAGGTGCCGCTGAGGGGTGTTAGCGAACTTTGGCTGCAGCATGCTGACTGCAACAACTCGGCAACCAGAGCGGAGATTGGAACCGTTGCCTCTGGGAAGATGTTCATGACCCGATGCTAGGGTGAGATTGCCCAGGTCTGCCGCGCGGAGGGCGGCCTCGCGATCCACTTCGAGTACGACGGCGCCTCCGTGCTGTTCTTCAAGGTCTTCAACAAGGAAGGCCGCCGCCTGGAGTGCTGCCTTGAAGGAGGTCACCAGGACGACATCGCGGCGGGCGCGGGGGCCTCCACTGGTCTTGCCTGCAGCTCCTCCTGCGACAGCGGCGACTCGTGGTGGTCCAGCGACTCTCCTGAGCCCTTGAAGTCTCCGGAGATGAGCGATGATAGCTACGTGCCGCCAAGCTCCCGCCGAGCTCGGAGCAGGGCCGCGGCGTCCAGCCCCGCCGCCGTTGATCTAGATGGGGTTGGTCCCGGCCTCCCGTGGCCCACTGTTGATGATGGCGTCCGCCAAGGGAGGGTGTAGATTGGATTCCCCTAGGTTCTTGTTCTGGTTCCCTGCAAAGGATCATGAAGCACCCCTTGGGGGCGTGTAAAGGGTCTGTAATGTCTTTTGCGTATATATGGTCCTTGTTATGGAATTGCGTGGGCGCATATCTTGCCGAGGCTCAACCTCCCCTTTCCAATCCTGTGGAGGCTTGATGCTCTATGCTGACAGGTCCCGGTCCCCAGGCAGGCTGCAGCCGTCGCTGGTATGCCAGGTCACGATACCGTTGTCAAGGCCAGGAGGTGAGCGGCCCGAGGTCCAATAAGAGCTCCTGAGGGGCGATTCTCAGGAGGTCCCCTTTAGCGCTCAAGCGGCTGCATTAGAGTGGGAAAGGAAGAGAGTATCGCCACAGCAGGGCAGCGGAAGGAGTAAGGCCCACTTCAGCTCGGTCTCCCCTTTCTATCCTCGTGATGGCTTGGAGAGGCCGCTGACCATCGATGAAGATGGTCCAGCCTTGCTGTTTCCTTTCTTGGTGAAGGCGCTCGAGGAAGTCGTGGATGGTATCGGTCCTATGGAAGAGGCAGAAGCTCGCATCCTGTCTTCAGCTGCATTGACTCGTGTCTTCAGCCATTTGACCTTCGCGACCCTAGCGCTTGTCTTGACGAGCTGCTGGAGCCTGTGGCTGATGATCACTACGCAGCCACCACCGCAGCCATGCAAGGTCAGGTGGAAGCCCTGCTGAAGAGGTTCCGCGGCTTTGCCTCCGCACCCTTGTCCGGCGATGCCGCCGATCCTGCGGCTGGTGGTGCAGGTGCAGGCGATGTTACCCAAGGAGGAGCGACTTCTGCAGGCGATGGTGGTGTCCAGGGGTGACCTGCAGCTACTCTCCTGTTCCGTTCCTGTAATATGCATCAGGCCACGTGGAGGCGTTAAACATTCATTTGGTATTGTGAGGACAATATGTTTTGTAATATTTTCTTCAAGATTTTGCAATTTTCTTCCTATCCGCTTTGTGTTCTGCGTCGGCAGAGCCCGGCCCCACGCATACCTCAACCGTCGTTGAGCCGACCGCAGACCAGGACAGACCAGGGAGTGAGGGGCTATGTGACCAGTTAGGCTCCTAAGTCGCGATGCTCAGGAGTCCCCCTTGACGCGCAAACAGCTTACAGGATGAGTACACGAGGATAGATTAATGTTCTACATCTGCAGAGCCCGACCCCGCGCATACCTCAACCACCATTGGGCTGACCGGAGACCAAGACGGACCAAGGAGTGAGGGGCTACATGACCAGTTAGGCTCCTGAGTCGCGATGCTCAGGAGTCCCTCTTGACGCGCAAACAATTTCCATACCTACCCTCACCGAGGCCTCGGGAGGGGCGTGCGACGACCAGGTCCAGGAGACCTATTTGAGTGGCTTGTGCTTGGGCGTGACCCAAGTGTAGCCCCCGTGTCTAGCCCCCTCGCGCGGCTCTCCCGAGGGGAGGCGTTGCGGTGAGGCCAGACACTGAGCTCTGGGGCTCCCTGAGGTTGGTACGACCGTGGAGCCGCCTTCAGTTGTTTATCACCAGTGCGGAGCATAGTACTTCCGCTTCTACATGGGCATAGCCGCTCCATGGCAGTGTCGATGGCCAGCATCGGAGCATGGTGCTTCCACTTGTGCGTCGGGGGCCCCCTCCAGGAGGAGCCCCTGGGTCATGTACAGCCCCGCCCTGACACGTGGCTTGCACGGCAGGGCTGCGAGGTGTATCTGGGCACTCGTGACCCAGCGCGGGACTGATGAGGCCCTACCTCAAGGCGGGTTGCGCCTGGTCTTGAATCCTTGACAGTTGTGCGTTCCTGCGAGACGGTTAGGTGCAAGCGCTCTACGTCCTCAGGTCCCAGCCCTCGAGCGAGCTCAGCCGCCACTGGTATGCCAGGTTGCGATGCCGTGGTCAAGACCAGGGGGTGAGGGCTAGAGAGCCAGTAAGAGCTCCTCATTTGCGATGCTCAGGAGCCCCCCTTTGAATGCGCAAGCAAATTGCATGATAGAGGGGCGGACCCGTGGCAGGTGGTAATTAGGCAGATCAAGCATGTGAGGCAAATCTTCTTGGGTAAATGTAGAAAGATACATGCCACCGGGTCAGGCCCGAGCGGCTTGGGGATGATGCAGCCTGAGGGGCACCCCCAACAGAGTAAACTAAAGGCATAAGCAAAATAGATACCTGCCATAGGGACGGACCCACGCGGCCTGGGAATAGTGCAGCCCAAGGGGCGCTCCCAGCTAAACGAACTTGGAAAATGTCACCTGGCTCTGTCGACGAAGGAGAGTTGGTGCAGCTGAAGGCACGCGGCGAAGGGGTCGTTCCTCACGAGCCACCGGGGCCCTGAGCCTCGGGAGGACCTGGGGGCTCAGGTGGTTCCCTGGGGACCGTCTCCATCTCTACCAGGATGGCATGGTGCCTAGCCTCCTGAGCCACAAGGACCACTGCAAGTTGCGCTGATAAGCTGACGACATGCTCGACAAGCCGAAGGGCATGCGAACATAGCTGTGTGGTGGACCCTCTCAACGGCCCACGCGTGAAGGCTAGAAAATCTCCGGAGATGCGGCCCTGTTGAGCCCTGATAGGTCGACGCAGACGCGCAGCCCGGCATCCTCACCTGGATGGGGAGCTGCGCCTCATGAGCGGCGGTCGCCGCACATGGCCCTTGCGTCTTGCAGTCCTCAGCGGTATTGGTGATGAACTCCTGAGCGGTGGGCGCTCCTTGCCCTGTGTTCAACTGAGGGAAACGTGCCGTGAAGCACGGCTCCAAGTGGTGCTCGAGCGCCTCCCTTGTGATGTTGGCAAGGTCTGAGGCCCTCCAGAATAGAGCCCCCTAGCCCTGCCCGAGGAGGGCGCTGGGCGCGCCTTCCTATGCGACGGAGCGAGGCGCCCCTGGAGCGGGCGTTGATCCTAACGAGGTTCTAGCCACGACACCACACTCCTGAGGTCTGGCATGGCGCAGCTGCTTCTTCTTCTTAGGGATGGCCTCGGGAGGATCCTCGCTCTTGCTGTCGGGGTCGTCGATTGCGTTAGCTTGAAAGGCGTGCTCAAGGGAGCACATCGCATCCCTCTCTTCGCACGGGACTGTGATGTTTCAGCCGCTTCCTGGCATCTTCAGGACATTGTAACCGTGGTGTGTCACCACCATGAACTTCGCCAGGGCTGGATATCCGAGGATGGTGTTGTATGGCAGATGGATGTGCATGACGTCAAAGTCGATGAGCTCGGTGCGGTAGTTCTTGCGTTCCCGAAAGGTGACAGGGAGGTGGACCTGCCCTATCAGTGTGGTGGAACCGTTGGTCACTCCTGAGAAAGGCTTGGTAGGTTGAAGCTGCTCATATGGCACTTGGAGGTTGTCGAACGTGTCGACGGACAGGACGTTGAGCCCTGCGCCGCCGTTGATGAGGGTCTTGGTAAATTGCACATTGCTGATGACTAGTGAAGAAAGCATCGGGAGGGCACCAGTGGTGGCAGCGCACTTGAGCTGATCTGCCGAGCTGAAGGTGATGGCGCACTGGGACCACCTGAGCGGGTGCGTGGCCTCTAGCTTGGGGAGGACTGCACTCACCGCACGAGCGAACTGTTTGAAGCTACGCTGCGAGGCTGGGGCCTGTGCTCTACTCAAGATGCAGGCGATTGCGCGCGGCTCCTAGAAGCCCCCAGCCCCCTTGTCTTGATGGTGGTCGTCATTCCTTCTTGGTGGCGGCGGCAGTGGCGAAAGACCGGCGTTGCCCTGAGGGCGATCCTCACGAGACTGGTCCCTCCAGGCGCCCTCGCGAGGATGATCCTGCCAGCGGTCCTCACGAGGCCTGTCGCGCCACTCCTGGCATGGACCACGGTCGTCCCAGCGTCCGCCTCCACGTCCTCCTCCTCGGTCGTAGCCCAGGTCGCTGCGCTCGGTGCGTCGACTGAAGCGTCCTTCGCGAATGGCTCTGAGTTCTTGACAGTCACTGGTGTTGTGGGTGTTCAGGTTGTGGAAGGTGCAGAATGGTCGACTGTTCTTGGATGACTTTGGCTGGTCTCTGCCTCGCTTGGTGTCCAGCTCCTTTGCGAGCACATCTGCTTCCTTGCGCTTCACGTCCTTGGCCTTGGCCTTCTTCTCCTCTGCGCCCGCAGCTGGCAGCTTGAGGAGGGAGAGGCGCCCCTCCTCAGCTCTCGCGCACTTGGTTGCCAGGTTGAACAGCTCCTGAGATGTGCATAGCTCCTCGTGGATAGCGAGCTCCTCCTTCATCTTGATGTCGCGGACGCCATCAGAGAACGCGGAGATGATGGCCTCGTCCATAACCTTGGGGATCTCGAGGCGAGTGTTGTTGAAGCGCTGGATGTACTTCTGGAGGGTCTCTCCCGGTTGTTTCTTGATGCGGCCCAGGTCACCCGTGGCTGGAGGGCGATCACGACTGCCCTGGAAGTTGGCGACGAAGCGGTTGCGCATCTCGTCCCAGGCGGAGATTGAGCCTTGCGGCAGGTTCAGGAGCCAGGGGTGGGCACCATAGTTGAGAGCCATAGGAAACAAGTTCGCCATGACTTTCTCGTCGCCGTTGGCCGCTACGATGCTCAGCTCATAGAGCTGCAGGAACTCCGCGGGGTCGGGGGTGCCGTCATAGCAAGGAGGCAGAATCGGCTTGAACTTGCCTGGCCAGGCGACACTACGCAGCTCGGGGGTGAAGGTGCGGCAGCCGGCCGTGGTCGCCGGGGCCCGTCTTGGAGGTGGAGCTTGGACTTGATGAGGCCCGCGCGCCGCCACCGCGGGTAGCACGCGGGCTTGGCGAGGCGGCGCGGGGAGCGCTGGTGCAGCTTCTCGCGGCCGAGGAATCTCTTGGCAGCTTCTCTCTTCGCACGCGAGTACCGGGCGTGGTGGATCGCGCCATGGGCCCACTCGCCTTGGCGCCAAGGCACCGTCTTGGGGCAGAGGTGGTGGAGGCGCTCCACGAGGCACGTCGCCTGTGGCTAGAGGAGGGCAAGGCAGAGAGGGGGATGGCGCCGGGGAGCCCCATGCGGCGCGGACGAGCTCGGCGACGTGGTGGAGCCAGTCCTCATAGAGGTCGTCGATCGGGCGGTAGCGTAGGAGCTCGTTTGCCATAAGGAGCACGGCATGCGCATCCATGGGAGTGCGACGTGCGTGGGACGAGGAACCGGCCGGGGTTAGCGATGGGGTGGCGGTGCTGCCGTCCTGCCGCACCGATGGGTGCAGCGAGGAAGCTTGCTAATCGTTCCCTGCAGGGCCGGTTGCGGCATTGGCGGGAGGCGACGGGGAACGACAAGGTGGCTCGCCGACGGGAGCGGTCTGAGCAACACGAGTAGTGAGGGCAGCTCGTGGTTCAGCTCGAGCACGGCAAGCGTCTGCCATGGAGATGACGGAGCGACGAAGCGTCGACCGATGGAAGGGAAGCTACGACGCACCCCTACCTGGCGCGCCAAATGTTGGATCACGGGTGTCGGTGTCAAAACCGGCGGATCTCGGGTAGGGGGTCCCGAACTGTGCGTCTAAGGAGGATGGTAACATGAGGCAGGGGACACGATGTTTACCCAGGTTCGGGCCCTCTTGATGGAGGTAATACCCTACGTCCTGGTTGATTGTTCTTGATGATATGAGTATTACAAGAGTTGATCTACCACGAGATCGTAGAGGCTAAACCCTAGAAGCTATCCTATGGTATGACTGTCTGTGGTTCTATGGACTAAACCCTCCGGTTTATATAGACACCGGAGGGGACTAGGGTTACACAAGGTCGGTGACAAGGGAGGAGATATACATATCCGTATTGCCTAGCTTGCCTTCCATGCCAAGAAGAGTGCCATCCGGACACGGGACGAAGTCTTCAATCTTGTATCTTCATAGTCCAACAGTCCGGCCAAAGGATATAGTGTGGCTGTCCGGAGACCCCATACTCCAGGACTCCCTCAGTAGCCCATGAACCAGGCTTCAATGACGATGAGTCCGACGCGCAGTATTGTCTTCGGCATTGCAAGGCGGGTTCTTCTAAAAATCCTGAATATCTGCTAAGTTGTGTCCGGCTCCCATAAATGTTGGATTCCTTGGCTTCTGCACCCAATAAGGGCCATCTTCCACGCGTCGAGCGAATGCGAGGAGCCAGGGCGTTTTTACATTCACCCCCTAGCCAGGTAAATAAATTGTCTATTAAAGAGATGAGGATTCCTAGATCCAATCCACACCATCCTCCCATGGCGAGAATCCATCGGAGCGCGCTCGGAAAAGACCATTCCATCATGGCCGACCACCGCAGCTCCTCCCACCTCCGCAGCCCTACGCCCAGTGACTGGGAGAGGTGTCCCGTCCCGCACAGCCGATTAGTAGAGTTGCAGACCCGGGGATTTCTCCCTCCAGCGTATATGGTCCCGTCCGAGCCGGGCTCGCCACCTATAATGGCGGGGAACAAGTGGAGAGCGTCCCCAATCCCTCTAAGGGGGAGCGGGTATGCCTTGTCCCTTACTTACTAAGGGGACTCATATTTCCAATTCATCCGTTCCTCCGCGGGCTCCTGGAGTTTTACGGCCTCCAACTGCACAATTTCACCCCTGCTTCCATATTACACATCGCCGGTTATGTTGCCCTTTGTGAGCTGTTTCTGGGTTGCGAGGCTCATTTCAAACTATGGAAAAGGTTATTTTGCCTTGTGCCCCACACACAGAAGGGGTCACTTTATCAGGTGGGCGGAGCCGAAATATGGCGCATCGCCGAGACCGGATACTTTTCCGGTACTCGAAAGAAGACGTCTGAAGACTGGCCTTCGGAGTGGTTTTATATGGAGGACATACCCCTTCCAGACCCTGTTCGATGGGGTCTTCCTGAGTTCAACAATACTCCTCTGAAGAAACGCCGAAGCTGGCGCCCATGGAGCCCCCAGGAGGAAAACAACGGAGAAGTCCTTTACCTGATGAACCGGATTAAAGCGCTGGCTCAATCAGGATTGACAATAATCGAGGTTATGTCAATAGGCATAATGTGGGGAGTGCAACCACTTCAATATCGAGGGCACCCCCTGTGGTGTTTTAACAGGAAAGATGATGCCACTCGTTGCGGGCGTAAGGGACCGGACTCCACAGTTGCTTTAGCAAAAATTCTGTCCGAGTTATTCAAGGGAAAAGAAGAGGAGTTCGTCCGTATCAAGCCACAGGATGGATTCTCCATGTACAACCCTCCAAGCTGGGTAAGTTGTCACTCTTCACTCCTGACCTTCCCGCATTCTTCCTCGTAAATACTCACCATGCCGTTTCACGGCAGGAACTGCGAAAAGCTATAAGGGAGGTCAACAGCCCGCCTCCACAACCGGAGGACCCTGACCGGGCCCTCGATCCCGGACTTGAAGAGGATCCGGACATATTTGTGGAGCTGATAGACAGGCAATTCTATCAATTGAGATGCGATGACGCCATGGTGGCAATAACGGCCGACTACCCCGGACTGCTCCCTACGTCGCACGTAAGAAAAACCAAGATCCCAACTCCAAAAATAGGATTCCTTTTTATGCAATTCACCTACCATACACATATGGTGTTTTACAGGGAAGGCATTCGGGAAGCCATGCCGAACCCGCAGCAACTCGCCAACAAGAGGCACCGAGGCCGGGTAGGCCTAAAAGGAAGGCGGTCAGGACGGAGACGACGGCGCAGAGGTATAACACAAAACCTCGCTCCATTGTTGTCGTCTTTCTCAAAATATAATGACGTCCATGTTTCTTAATAAAAAAACACTCGCTGGACTATATCCAGAGAGGCTGCCGATCACGCCTCCACCAGTCGGGCTCCAGGGTCGGACAAAGAGGCGGAAGCCAACACGGGGCGAAAGCCAGATGCTCCTCCTATAGAGGATGCGGATGGACTATCCTCTACAAATTCAAAAGTGGAGAGCGCCATGAATCACAGGCATCGCCGGGCCGTACTCCGTGCTGCTCAAAGTGGTCTAGCCAGATGCTCCTCCCCAGAGGCATTTGATGCCTTCAATTCTGGAGACGCGTACATCCGTGCTACTCAAAATGGTCTAGCCAGAGCCACGGACCAGTATGTAAGGGATATACGGGTAAGCAAATCTGACGATTATATGTGCAGTAGCCCCTGAGACTTGAAATAGTTGACGCAACTGATTTAAGGATCATTTTTTGTGCAGGCTCTTACAGAGAAGAATTCCCAATTGTCTCAAGAGCTAGACGAGTGCAAGGCCCAGCTAGGGGCCGCTGTTGCCGCGTTGAAGGAGTTCGAGAAGGGTCCCCCTGGGAACACTTGTATCTATTGCAAAGAATACGGGTACCAGGTAGTATGCGGCATGTATGCCAACCTAATAATAGATGTTGTAGGTGGCCCTGGAGTGAATCCGAAGGCCGTGGAGGCGGATACGACACGTGATGATCGACAGCGAAATGCTGGCGAGCGCGTGCTGACGCGAGTCAGGCAGGAGAAAAATGATCTCCAAGACACCAATATCCGGCTAGGCGTGGAACTGAAGGATGTTCGAGCCCAGCTTGCGGACTCCGTGAAGGAGACTAAAGGGCTTCGGCGCGGCATTTTTAGTAAGTGCTTGAGTGAACTTTTTAAAGGAGTTCGGCGAAGAAGCTGGCTAACAGCGTTATGTCTGCAGCTATACTGACGGGTCGTCCCGCGGAGGAGATGCCCGAGTCTTCTGGTGATCTTCTACCAGAGCTCTCACAACTGCACGAGCAAGTCCGACAGGTGATGCAGGGTATTGCCCAAGCCTTGTGGCCATCCGCGTCCCCGCTCGTAGGCATCGGGGAGCTTATAGAGAAGCTCAAGGGAGCGCGGCGGCGCTTCCGATTATGGAAGATATCAGCCTGCCGACAGGGTGCAAGGGAAGCCTGGGCTATGGTGAAGACACGATATACCAAAGTGGATCCAAACCACATGGCCGAGGTCGGACTTGTGGGGCCTGATGGGAATGAGATCCCTGTCAGTTTAGTGTATGATCAAGTAGAATTAGCCATAAAGTATTCCCAACATGATTGTAGGCTATACAGCCTGTTGGATGGCATAGAAGAAGAGTTCAATCAGTCATAGTGACTGTGTACTTCAAACGACATATGTAATGTCCCTAGCCAAATTGTAAATCATTTGTCATGGCGGACCTTTTCGCTTCGACCTTTGGACCCGATAGTCCAGAGTGTATCCGAATACCCTCTCGATTATATAAGAACCGGGGTATGCATGGAAACCAGGCGTAGGGGTCATAAGTGCTTGAACAGACAAGTATCCAACTAGCTATGTTACATTACATGGACAGTAAGAAACATCTTTCAGGGAGAATAGTTTCGTTAAGGGTTCCTTTCCCTGGGTACGCATGCCCTAATGTGCATGTCCAAACTGCGAGACGCAGGTTAAAAACAGCTGGGGGCGTGTAGTAATTTAAATGAAAGTCTTCTTTTATTCACCGACCGAATATTCCCTTAAGAACGCTAGCTTTTGGCTTCACCCAGTCTGAGGTACACATCCGGCTGACCCGACAGTAACAATCGCAGAGGTGCTCCCCTTATGCCCTAGCCGAATTTACGGGAACTTAGGGAATAAATACAAGAGCCAGGCAACCCAGCTTGGCCAAAACTTAAGTGATATCGATGCATATAATGGCAAAAAAGGTACATGCGGAAGAATAACACATGTGCGGCGCATAAGGCCCGAAAAAATAATTAGATTGAGCTTCTGTATGAGAAGCCCCCAGGTATAATGAGCACGGTTAGTGCGTCAAGATTGTGTGACCAAGACACAAGTTTAGCCCTTTAGGGCATTGGAGAGAAGAATAAAAAGTAAGAGAGAGAGAGAGAGAAAACACATATGTGCGAAAAATTGATGGAGTTAAGGAGACGAACATAGTGTCCGGCGCTAGGCGTAGAATCTTCGGAGTCGGGCTGCGTTCCATTGGTTTGGCTCGAGTCGATTGTCCAATGCATCCTGCATACGGTACGCCCCACCGGTCAGAATCTGGTCGATAATGAATGGACCTTCCCATTTGCGCTTGAGCTTGTTCTTTTTTTCTCCGGTAGGCGTAGAACTAGTTCACCAACATTATAGGTTTTGGCCCGCACGTCTCTGCTTTGATACCTTAGAGCCTGTTGCTGATAGAATGCGGAACGGACTTTTGCTACGTCGCACTCCTCCTCCAGGGCATCCAAACTGTCCTGTCGATTAAGCTCGGCCTCTCTTTCTTCGTACATGCGCACTCGAGGTGAGTCATGAATTATGTCGCAAGGCAGCACCGCCTCAGCACCGTACACCATAAAAACGGTGTGTATCCGGTAGTGTGATTCGGCGTGGTCCACAGCCCCCATAGTACGGAGTCAAGCTCCTCTACCCAGTGCGTGTTTGATTCCTTTAAGGACTGCCCTAATCTGGGTTTAATGCCGCTCATGATAAGACCATTCGCTTGTTCGACTTGACCGTTAGTTTGCGGGTGATAGACAGAAGCATAATCGAGCTTGATGCCCATGTTGCCGCACCAAAGTTTCACTTTGTCGGCTGTAAAATTCGTGCCGTTGTCAGTGATGATGCTATGGGGGACGCCGTGACGGTGTACAACCCCAGATATGAAGTCTATCACCGATCCAGATACAGCCGTCTTGACAGGTTTGGCTTCTATCCATTTGGTGAATTTATCCACCATGACCAGTAAGTATTTTTTCTTATGGGTTCCCCCTTTAAGGGGTCCGACCATATCAAGCCCCCAGACCGCAAAGGGCCAAGTAATGGGGATTGTTTGGAGAGCGGTAGGCGGCATATGGCTTTGGTTTGCAAATAGCTGGCAACCGACACAATGCTGGACCAGATGCTACGCATCTGCCCGTGCCGTCGGCCAATAAAAACCTGTATGGAAGGCCTTGATTACAAGGGCCTGGGCTGTGGCGTGATGGCCACCGAGTCCGGCATGGATTTCTGCCAAAAGCTTCCGCCATTCATATTCGGAGATGCACCTTTGAAGGACTCCCGTAGTGCTTTTCTTATAAAGCTCTCCCTCATGGACCTTGTAGGCTTTAGATCGCCTCATTTTGGTCCTCGGGTAGTTCCTGCCTAGTTAGGTAGGCCAGGAATGGTTCTGTCCACGGGGTGATAACATCCATTATTACGTGGGCTGAAGGTGTTATTTCGATGGCCGAGCCTCCGATTGTGTCAGAGTGTTCGGTATCTGGGGTTGTCGCCGGATCCGTACTATTGTTGCCGGTGACCCCTTCCCATACCACGGATGGTTTAAACAGTTTTTCCAGGAAGATGTTCGGTGGGACAGGGTCGCGTTTAGCGCTGATACGGGCGAGGATGTCCGCCGCCTGGTTGTTTCCCCGAGCCACATGGTGGAATTCAAGCCCCTCGAACCGAGTTGACATTTTGAGGACGACATTGCGATATGCCGCCATTTTCGGATCCTTGGCATCGAAGTCTCCATTTATTTGGGATATTGCGAGGTTTGAGTCCCCACGCACCTCCAGGTGTTGAATGCCTATGGAGACTGCCATCCGGAGACCGTGTAATAGGGCCTCGTATTTGGCTGCATTATTGGAGTCCGTATATAGTATTTGGAGTATGTATTGCACTGTATCTCCGGTGGGGGATGTCAGGACGACGCCAGCCCCTAGACCAGCCAGCATTTTAGAGCCGTCGAAGTGCATGATCCGATTGGAGTATGCACCGTACTCTTTAGGGAGTTCGGCCTCTATCCATTCAGCTACGAAATTGGCCAGTACTTGCGACTTAATGGCTGGTCGTGGTTTATATGTTATGTCGAACGGGAGGAGCTTGATACCCCATTTGGCAATCCGGCCCGTGGCATCGCGATTGTTTATTATGTCATTGAGTGGTACTTCGGAGGCCACTGTAATTGAACACTCTTGAAAGTAGTGTCGTAATTTCCGGGATACCATGAATACCGCGCATGCTATCTTTTGATAATGTGGGTACCGTGATTTGCATGGAGTGAGGACGGTGGATACATAATATACCGGCTTTTGAAGTGGGAATTTATGTCCGTCCATCTCTTGTTCGACGACGAGCACTGCGCTCACAACTTGATGAGTTGCCGCTATATATAATAGCATTGGTTTGCCAACAGTTGGCGCGGCCAAGATGAGGTTGGTGGCCAGGATGGCTTTTATTTCTTCCAGTCTGGCCGTGGCCGCGCCCGTCCACTCGAAGTGTTCGGTGCGCCGAAGAAGGCGATAAAGGGGGAGTGCCTATTCTCCTAATCGGGAGATAAAGCGGCTTAAAGCCGCCACACATCCAGTTAATTTCTGGATTTGCTTGAGGTCAGTTGGGATAGCCAACTGCGACAGAGCTCAGATTTTAGCTGGATTTGCTTCAATTTCTGTACTGGAGACAATGAAGCCCAGGAGCTTTCTAGCGGGGACGCTGAAAACGCATTTTTCCGGATTGAGCTTAATGCTCTAAGTTCGGAGATTGGCGAACGTGAGCCTCAAGTCGTCTATTAAGGAGTCGATGTGTCTGGTTTTAATGGCCACATCGTCTACATATGCCTCCACGGTCTTGAAGATCTGCTTTTCCAGACATGTCTGGATCATGCGCTGATATGTTGCGCCGGCATTTTTGAGCCCAAAGGGCATTGTATTAAAACAGAAAGGGTCATGTGGTGTGATAAATGCTGTTGCGGCTTGATCAAACTCCGCCATCTTAATCTGATGGTAACCGGAGTATGCATCGACGAAGCACAATGATTCGTGTCCCGCGGTAGCGTCGATGATTTGATCGATGCGAGGGAGTGGGAAGGGATCCTTTGGGCAAGCCTTATTAAGGTCTTTGAAGTCGACGCATAGGCGCCAAGATTTGTCCTTCTTTGGTACCAGCACCAGGTTTGCTAGCCAGTCCGGATGTTTTATTTCTCTAATAAATCCGGCTTCCATTAACTTGGCTAGCTCCTCTCCCATGGCTTGTTGCTTAGGTTCAAAGAAACGCCGAAGAGTCTGCTTGACCGGCTTGAATCCTTTTAAAATATTAATGCTATGCTCGACCAATCTGCGTGGGATTCCTGGCATGTCTGAAGGATGCCAGGCGAATATGTCCCAATTCTCGCGCAGAAACTCCTGTAGTGCCGCGTCTATAGTGGGGTTTAACTATGCCCCAATGGATGCTGTTTTTACGGGGTCCGTTGGATGGACCTGGAATTTTACTATTTCATCTGCTGGTTTAAAGGAGGTGGACTTGGATCTTTTTTCTAGTATCACGTCGTCCCTGTCCACCGTGGAGCGCAGCGCGGTTAACTCCTCCGCCACAAGGGCTTTGGATAATGCCTTGATGGCCAGTGCGACTGTTTTGCTCTCGGTGCGGAGTGCTATGTCCGGATCACTAACTAGAGTGATGATTCCATTGGGACCAGGCATTTTGAGCTTCATGTACCCGTAATGGGGTATGGCTTGGAAGATCGTGAATGCCTCCCGCCCTAGAAGGGTGTGGTATCCGCTACTGAACAGGGCCACATGGAATGTAATTTCTTCGGACTTGTAATTCTCCAGAGTGCCGAATACCACATCAAGTGTGATTTTCCCAGCGCAACGTGCCTCCCGACTAGGGATGATTCCTCGGAAGGTCATACTACTTTGCTCAATGCGGTTGTTGTCTATTTCCATTTTTTGAAGAGTCTCCTCATAAATGAGGTTTAATCCGCTGTCGCCGTCCATTAGCACATTAGTGAGCCGAAAGCCGTCTATAATTGGACTGAGGACCAAAGCGGCTGGTGCTCGGGCTGTTCGGAATTTAGGTTCGTCACTGACATTGAAGGTAATAGCCGTGTCACTCCAAGGATTAATTGCTGCCACGTGGCAGACTTCGGCAAGGCTGCAGAGTGCTCACTTACACCTATTATTTGAGGCGAAGGTTTCAAAGACCGTCAATACTGTATTGTTATCCATGGGAAGCTGCTCTGAGGTATTTTGGATGAGGAGATCCTCAACGCTCTTGGCCACCCTCCGGAGTACCCAACATGCTCTAAGGCTGTGCGTTGATATGGTATCCGCTGTACTATGGATTTTGCAGGGCCCGTTAAGCCATCCCTCCAATATGGTTCCATGCCCTATAGCGGGCTTTTGCTTCTTTATAATTGAGTCGGGCGACTTGTGAGAGTACACCCTTTTAGTTCGGACTGGGGGTTTTGTCAGGGCCGGATTATCCCAAAATTGCATCTGGGTTTTCCAGGCACTTTCCATCACATAGTATTTCCATACTATGGCCGCCAAGTCAGCGAAGTGTGCTATGTCATGGTGACTTATGGCGTTGAGGATTCCCTTGTCCGTGCAATTGTTGCAAAAGAACAAAATTGCATCTTCCTCGCGACAGTCCTTGACCTTGTTCATTACAAGGAGGAATCTGGCCCAATAGTGATGTACTGTCTCTTGGGGCTCTTGCCTAATGTGGGAAAGATCGTTTGTATCTAGGTGGGTGGGTGGATTTAAGTCCAAAACTTGTCCCAATCTGTGATCTCGGGGCAGGGGAGTTTCTGATCTTGGGAGTTCGGGCTCTGAGATGTTGCCCCGCGGGTTCGGTATGCAGCCTGATTCTAGGTTCAGGGCTAGGGCGGTCTCCTCCCATGAGCGAGTATCCGGCTCGGAGAGCTCGGGAATCCGAACATAGTTTGTCCTCGGGATAGAGGGAGAATCGCCGCATTGCTCCTCCACCACTGCTATCTGATGGGTGACCGGCGGAGAATTAATCTTCCTTTGGTTGGGTTTAAGCCCGATCCGATCGTAGTCCGTAGTGACTCCCAGAGAGAAGATGCGATCCAAGAGCTCGTTCCAAGAGGAGAGCTCCATTGGGTCCATTTGTTCGGCAAATTCTGAGCTGATGTGGAGGCTATTTTCGATGACCCAAGAAGTCATCGTCGGCGCAACGGCCGAGCGGGCGGTCATGACGAAGCCGCCTACTCGGAGAGTTTGGCCTACAGCCAGGGCTCCCCCAGAGGTGATGTTGTCCTTGACAACAAGTCCAGCCATCCTCCTTATGATGACGACACAGTGGAACTCTCAATGAAAGCACCAATGTCGGTGTCAAAACCGGCGGATCTCGGGTAGGGGGTCCCGAACTGTGCGTCTAAGGCGGATGTTAATAGGAGGCAGGGGACACGATGTTTACCCAGGTTAAGGCCCTCTTGATGGAGGTAATACCCTACGTCATGCTTGATTTTTCTTGATGATATGAGTATTACAAGAGTTGATCAGATCATATCTCCTTCTTCCCTCCCTCTCCCTAGGTGGTGGCTAGTCCTACTTATATAGGACATGGTCCTCTCCCCAAATATTGAGCGGGAAGGGAGCCAACAACGGCGGCCAATTTGAAAGGGGACAACTAGTACAAGCTATCCTGACAAAAGGTGGTCTTCGCCTACCAAAAGTTCTCGTGGTGACGCGGTCCTGGGCTCCATGGTGACCTCCGTCCTGTCGTCCTTCTGGTCTTGGTCTTCTTGCACCGATATGGAAACCTTTGCCTGATGCCTCGGTACTCCGTGCCTACGCTTGCCTCCTTAGCCCCAAATAGGAAACAAGGACGCTGCATGTGCTGGTGCCCGCCTGGCGCCTGCCTGGTGTCGATGGTCATGGCTCACGTCACGAGAGCCTCGCGAGGTTCACCCCGCCTTGATATCTCCGCTCCTTGCGAGGCATCCTAGTGAGGCCGCTCCTGAGGAGGTCTTGCATCGTCCGCCTCACGAGGCTTGGCCCCTCGCGAGTGTTTTGAATCCCTTGTTGATGATGATGGGCCGTACAGACCTGCCAGCACAGACATGCCATGGGCCGCAGACAGGCAAGTCTGGGGACCCCCATTCCCAGAACGCCGTCAACGCTCGAATAGCTCATGTATCAACTAGGGATGTATGTATCTTCCATTCTACGCGGGTTATTCTCAAGAGGAGTGGACTCCGCTCCTCACTCACGAGAAAATGGCTGGTCATCGGGATGCCCATTCCCATGCTCAAACCAAATCAAAATAATTGCAAACAAAACTCCCGCAGGATTGTTGTTAGTTGGAGGCACCCGTTGTTTCGGGCAGGCCATGGATTGATGCTTGTTGGTGGTGGGGCAGTATAAACTTTACCATTCTGCTTGGGAACCGCCTATAATGTGTGTAGCATGGAAGATATCGAGATCTCTCAGTTGTTATGTTGACAATAAAAGTATACCGCTCAAAATATTATTCATATCTATTTCAAAACCGAGCTCTGGCACCTCTACAAATCCCTACTTCCCTCTACGAAGGGCCTATCTATTTACTTTTATGCTGAGTCATCATCCTCTGATTAAAAAGCACCAGTTGGGGAGCACCACTATCATTTGCATGTATTATTGTTAGTTTACATTGAGTATGACTTGATTGGATCTCTTTTACCATGAATTACAATTTCCAGACAGCCCTTGATCTTTAAAGGTGCTCTGCATTTATGTTTTGCGGTCTCAGAAAGGGCTAGCGAGATACCATCTTGTTATATCATATTATGATTGTTTTGAGAAAGTGTTTTCATCCGAGATTTCTTATTATTTCTTGCTAGTTGATTATGCCATTGATATGAGTAAACATGAGACCTAAATGTTATTGTGAATATGGTTAGTTCATACTCTTTGCTGAAAACTTGAATGCTGGCTTTACATATTTACAACAACAAGAGCAAACAGAGTTTGTAAAGTTTTTCTTTATCACTTTCAGTCTGTCAACTGAATTGCTTGAGGACAAGCAAAGTTTTAAGATTGGGGGAGGTGATATGTCTCCGTCGTATCTACTTTTCCAAAAACTTTTGCCCTTGTTTTGGACTCTAACTTGCAGGATTGGAATGGAACTAACCCGGACTGACGCTGTTTTCAGCAGAATTGCCATGGTGTTATTTTTGTGCAGAAATAAAAGTTCTCGTAATGACCGGAAAATGAACGGAGATTATTTTTGGAATATATAAAAAATACTAGCGAAAGAATCAAGGCCAGGGTCCCACACCCTGTCCACGAGGGTGGGGGCGCGCCTACCCCCCGGGCGCGCCCTTGCCTCGTGGGCCCCCTGGTGCTCCTACGACCTCAACTCTAGCTCTATATATTTGTGTTCAACGAGAAAAAATGAGGGAGAAGGATTCATCACGTTTTACGATACAAAGCCACCGCCAAGCCCTAAACTCTCTCGGGAGGGCTGATCTGGAGTCCGTTCGGGGCTCCGGAGAGGGGAATCCGTCGCCATTGTCATCATCAACCTTCGTCCATCACCAATTTCATGATGCTCACCACTGCGCGTGAGTAATTCCATTGTAGGCTTGCTGGACGGTGATGGGTTGGATGAGATTTATCATGTAATCGAGTTAGTTTTGTTTGGGTTTGATACCTCGTATCCACTATGTTCTGAGATTGATGTTTCTATGACTTTGCTATGCTTAATGCTTGTCACTAGGGCCCGAGTGCCATGATTTCAGATCTGAACCTATTATGTTTTCATGAATATATGTGAGTTCTTGATCCTATCTTGCAAGTCTATAGTCACCTATTATGTGTTATGATCCGTGAACCCCGAAGTGACAATAATCGGGATACTTACTGGTGATGAACGTAGTTTGAGGAGTTCATGTATTCACTATGTGTTAATGCTTTGGTCCGGTACTCTATCAACAGGAGGCCTTAATATCCCTTAGTTTGCAATTGGACCCCGTTGCCACGGGAGGGTAGGACAAAAGATGTCATGCAAGTTCTTTTCCATAAGCACATATGACTATATTCGGAATACATGCCTATATTACATTGATGAACTAGAGCTAGTTCTGTGTCACCCTATGCTATAACTGTTGCATGATTGATCGCATCCGACATAATTATCCATCACTGTTCCATTGCCTAGGAGCTTTTCATATATTGTTCTTCGCTTATTTAGTTTTCCGTTGCTACTGTTACAATCACTATAAAACCAAAAATATTACTTTTGCTACCGTTACCACTGTTATCATATTACTTTGCTACTAAATACTTTGTTGCAGATATTAAGTTTCCAGATGTGGTTGAATTGACAAGTCAGCTGCTAATACTTGAGAATATTCTTTGGCTCCCCTTTTGTCGAACCAATAAATTTGGGTTGAATACTCTACCCTCAAAAACTGTTGCGATCCCCTATACTTGTGGGTTATCACACTCCGGTGCTGAACTATGACTATTGGGTCAGTCAGCACCCCAACTCACCACTATTCACCCCACTGCAACAGATTCCTCAGTCCCTTGTCCAGACTGAAGAAATTCAAATGGGCTCTGATGAACCTCAAGCCACACCTTCCATTCATGAAGAAATTCCAGCCACTAGTCCTGATGCTAATGTTGCCGAAGAAATGAAGACCCAGTCTGCTACCAATGGAGAAACTGAAATTCCTCAGCCTGTGGTTCTTGAGATTGTGATTCCTAAAACTATGAAGGCATTGACTTACACTCCTCTGCCCAAGCAGAAGACTCCTTTCTCCAAAAAGCAAAAATTCAAGGCTTATGAATTCTTTCACGAGCATGTGTTTTTCACTAATTACACTACATATGACTATGCTCATCTTCGAAGGAAGCGTTTCTGGACAGCCAGCCAAGCCAACTTCTACTCTTCACTGCATTTTGATAAGGATAAGATCTTTGACCATGAGCATATTCCTCATGTGGACATGGAATCGCTGCTTTGCTTCACCCCAGTCCTTAGTGCTCTTCATGACGCTGGGCTGCTAAACTTTTGCACCGACATCATAGACTGGAATGAAGAACTAATTCTTCAGTTCTACGCCACACTGCACATCACCGGCAATGCTGAAAATGTGAATTCATGGGTGCTGGATTGGATGACAGAAACACTCTCTTCAAAGCACCGGCCTCTGAATTGCTTCATGCCCTGCCTATCAGTCCTCCCCTTGAAGGTCCGCAGCTCATCTACCATGAACCTGAACTATCTGATCATTACATGCAAGTATTGATGAAGCCGTTGAAGCCTGGTCAAGCCCCAAGAACCAAATTCCTCGTGAAGGAATTGTTGTATGTGCTGAGGACTCTCTGACCAAGACCCTGAGTCCTATCAAAGGCCATGATTCTAATGAAGAAGAAGTCGTTGGCATCATGAAGAATTTGCTATTCAACATCATCCATGGTGTTCCTGTCAACTACCATGATTTCTTCATGAGGACTCTTGCAAAAGTTGCATTGTCACCTTTTTAGTTGAAGCCATATGCTCCTTGGATTATGAGATTCCTCACATCAAGGTCTTCAATCAATTACATGGCTGACTTTTAGAATCATCTCAGCTACTTGCCACCCATTGAAGTCTTCGAACGACCTATTTCCTCATCTGATGAGAAGGGCTAGGCAACTTCTATTATCGATGAAGCCATTCGTCCATTGGATGGTTAGTTCCGCAAAGCTGCATCTTACTCCACCAATGATGACTCTGCCGTCAATGCTTCAAAGAAAAATCAGCAAGGCACAGCTCTAAGGGTGCTAACTGATCGTGAGCTTCTCCTCAGTCTACACCAAAAGGTTGATCGCAATCATAAATGGGTCAAGCATCAGTTTGGTTCAATTCTTCAGAACATGATGATATGTCTCCGTCGTATCTATAATTTTCGATTGTTCTATGCCAATATTCTTCAACTTTTACATACTTTTGGCAAATTTTTATACTATTTTTGGGACTAACATATTGATCCAGTGTCTAGTGCCAGTTCTGGTTTATTGCATGTTTTTTGTCTCATAGAAAATCCATATCAAACGGAGTCCAAAAGGGATAAAAACTGACGGAGATTTTTTTGGAATATATGTGATTTTTAGGAAGAAGAATCAACGCGAGACGATGCCCGAGGGAGCCACAAGGTAGGGGGCGTGCCCTAGGGGGTCAGGCGCGCCCTGGCCCCTCGTGGCCACCTCGTAAGCCGGTTGGTGCCCCTCTTTCGCCGCAAGAAATCCAATATCCGGATAGAGATCGTGTTAAAATTTCAACCCAATCGGAGTTACGGATCTCCGGGAATTTAAGAAACGATGAAAGGGCAGAATCAGGGAGCGCAGAAATAGAGAGAGATAGAGAGACAAATCCAATCTCGGAGGGGCTCTCGCCCCTCCGCCGCTATGGAGGCCATGGACCAGAGGGGAAACCCTTCTCCCATCTGGGGAGAAGGTCATGGAAGAAGAAGAAGAAGGGGGCCCCTCTCCCCCTCTCTCCCGGTGGCACCGGAACACCGCCGGGGCCATCATCGTGTGACAACGATCTCCACCAACACCTCCATCATCTTCACCAACATCTTCATCACCTTCCCCCATCTATCTACAGTGGTCCACTCTCCCGCAACCCGTTGTACCCTCTACTTGAACATGGTTCTTTATGCTTCATATTATTATCCAATGATGTGTTGCCATCCTATTATGTCTGAGTAGATTTTCGTTATCCTATCGGTAATTGGTGAATTGATATGATTGGTTTAATTTTCTTGTGGTTATGTTGCTGTCCTTTGGTGCCCATCATATGAGCGCTCTCGTGGGTCACTGAGGGATTCCTAGATTAGGGGGTCCTCGGACAGCCGGACTATATACTTTGGCCGGACTATTGGACTATGAAGATACAAGATTGAAGACTTCGTCCCGTGTCCGGATGGGACTCTCCTTTGCGTGGAAGGCAAGCTTGACGATTCGGATATGTATATCTCCTCCCTTATAACCGACTCTGTGTAACCCTAGCCCCTCCGATGTCTATATAAAACGGAGGGTTTTAGTCCTAGGATAATACCAATCATACCATAGGCTAGCTTCTAGGGTTTAGCCTCTCCGATCTCGTGGTAGATCAACTCTTGTAATACTCATATCATGAAGATCAATCAAGCAGGAAGTAGGGTGTTACCTCCATCGAGAGAGCCCGAACCTGGGTAAACATTGTGTCCCCCGCCTCCTGTTACCATCCGCCTTAGACGCACAGTTTGGGACCCCCTACCCGAGATCCGCCGGTTTTGACACCGACATTGGTGCTTTCATTGAGAGTTCCACTGTGCCGTCACGATAAGGCCTGATGGCTCGCCTTGTTGTCAGGGACAATGTTACCTCTGGGGGAGCCCTGGCTGTAGGCCAAACTCTCTGATTAGGCGGCTTCGTCATGACCGCCCGCTCGGCCGTTGCGCCGACGATGACTTCTTGGGTCATCGAAAATAGCCTCCACATCAGCTCAGAATTTGCCGAACAAATGGACCCAATGGAGCTCTCCTCTTGGAACGAGCTCTTGGATCGCATCACCACCTTGGGAGTCGCTATGGACTATGATCGGATTAGGCTTAAACCCGGCCAAAGGGAGATTAACTCTCCGCCGGTTACCCATCAGATAGCGGTGCTGGAGGAGCGATGCAGCGATTCTTCCTCTATTTTGAGGACAAACTATGTCCGGATTCCCGAGCTCTCCGAGCCGGATACCTGTCTACAGGAGGACATGGCCCAAGCTTCGAACCTGGAATCGAACAGCGGGCTAGTACCATTGGGCAAGGTCCCAGAGCCCGAACTACCAAGCTCGGAAACTCCTTTGGGTCTCAGACCGGGCCAGGGTTTGGACTTAAATCTACCCACCCACCCTCACATAACTGATCTTTCCCATATTAGACAAGAGCCCCAAGAGACATTACATCACTATTGGGTCAGATTCCTCCTTGCAATAAGCAAGGCGAAGGACTGTCGCGAGGAAGACAAAATTTCATTCTTTTGCAAAAATTGCACGGACAGGGGAATCCTCAACGCCATAAGTCGTCGTGATATAACACACTTTGCTGACTTGGCGTCCATAGTACGGAAGTACTGTGCAATGGAAAGCACATGGAAATCCCAAACACAATTCTGGGATCCTACAGCTCTAACTAAACCCTCTGTCCGAACTAAAAGGGTGTACTCTCGTAAGTCACCCAATCCAATTACAAAGAAGCCAAATGTCACATCCCTAGTTCTGGTATGACCTCGGCTAGCCTTCTAGTGAGCATCATGTTTAAATTTCATCTAAATTTGAAATGGGGATTTGTGAAACCCTCAGATTTCATTTCTGGAAATAACCCAGATAAAAATTGCTCCAAAAAGGTCCAAGAAAATGTTCATGTTGCTCTCTGAAAATATTGGTCAGAGGTAAAATTCAAACAAATAATTTCAGGAGCTCATAAATATTTATTTTGGCCATTTGGAATTAATGCAATACTTATTTGCATTGGATATATATATATGTGTTATATATTTTATATATGACCAAAAATTATGCTAGTTGATGAGGAGCTCTGGAATAATACCACTAGCTCCTACAAAAATTGGCATAAGTAGACAAATTAGTTTGGTATTGTTTTGAAATCAAACAAATGTCAGAAAAATAGAAAAGAAAACAAAAAAGGGGAAAACCTTACCTGGGCTAACCTGCGGCCTGGCACTGTGCCGGCCCAGCTTTGCTGGCCTAGCCCACTGGCCACCGCACTGTCCTCCACCTCGCGCCAGTAGGCGAGGCGTGTGCCTGGCGCGCGCGCACCGCCGTGCCGCCACGCCACCTGCCTGCCTGGCCTTCCCCTCGTCGCCCTGGATGCTCTACGTGACACCACGCACCGCCCCACACCTCACTCACTATCTCCCGTTCCTTCCCCTCCTCTCCTCTCCCTCGCTCTCTCTCACCGCGACCGAACGCTGCCGTCGCCGCAGCTCGTCGCCGTCGTAGCTATCGCCTCCCCCTCGCACTTTCCTCGTGTCTGCAAGCTCCGCCACGTCGCCGGCTATCTCTCCGTCAGGCCACACGCCTCGGGAGGCCCTAGAGCGCCTCCATCGATGTCGTCTTCATCCCCGGCCACCAGAGATCGTCTTCGCCGCCCTGCCGTTTCCAGGGCGTCCCCGAGCTTGCCGCCAAGCCCGTCGAGTCCGTAGTGAGCCTCTGCTCCGTTTCCCTCTTCCTGTTCCTCCGTTCTCGCGCCGTAGCTCCCTTTCCCCACCACGGCCATAGCACCTCGCCACCAGCCATGTCGCCACTGCAGCCACACCTACGGGCACCTGCAACCGAGCACACCACTATGGTCAGCACGTCTCTAGGAGACGAACGCGACCAACCCCGGCCCCTGCCGTGCACCGTAGCCCGTTCTACCCTCCCCGCCGAACTCCGGCCACCGCCCAAGTGGTCGCCGCCGTCGATATAGGCCATCTCCGGTGAAACGGAGGGCACCCGTGGATGCGCGCGAGCACCAGCTCCTCGGTGATGGTCTCCGCGGCCCATTAGGTCGCCGGAGATGCGATCCCGAGCCCCTCCGCCGCGTTTTGCCTTGCCGGCGGGATTGACCGGGTCCAACCCCCCTGGTTCCCTAACATGTGGGTCCTAGGCCCTGTTAATTTAGTTAGGTGCTAATTAATTTTAGTTAGCTACTGACTCACTGACATGTGGGCCCAGCCCTAGATTAGTTTAGTTAATCACCTAATTAGGTCTAACAGGCACTATTAGCTAACTGAGTCACTGGCAAGTGGGTCCCACTAGTCAGGTTTGACCTGGATTGGCGCCTTTGACTCGCTGAGGTCATGCCTCTGTCATGCTGACGCAATATATCATTTTCTGGTTTAAAAATAAATCAGGAAAATCCAGAAAATGATATACACTTCAAAAATTCATAGAAATTCAACCGTAGCTCATATTAAAATAATTTATATATATGAAAAATTATCAGAAAAATTCAATCTATCCATCTGTACGATTTTCATGCATGATAAATGATAACCCACAAGTATAGGGGATCTATCGTAGTCCTTTCGATAAGTAAGAGTGTCGAACCCAACGTGGAGCAGAAGGAAATGATAAGCGGTTTTCAGCAAGGTATTCTCTGCAAGTACTGAAATAAGTGGTAACAGATAGTTTTGTGATAAGATAAATTGTAACGAGCAACAAGTAACAAAAGTAAATAAAGTGCAGCAAGGTGGCCCAATCCTTTTTGTAGCAAAGGACAAGCCAGAACAAACTTTTATAATAGGAAAAGCGCTCCCGAGGACACATGGGAATATCGTCAAGCTAGTTTTCATCACGTTCATATGATTCGCGTTCGATACTTTGATAATTTGATATGTGGGTGGACCGGTGCTTGGGTGTTGTTCTTACTTGAACAAGCATCCCACTTATGATTAACCTCTACTGCAAGCATCCGCAACTACAACAAAAGTATTAAGGTAAACCTAACCATAGCATGAAACATATGGATCCAAATCAGCCCCTTACGAAGCAACGCATAAACTAGGGTTTAAGCTTCTGTCACTATAGCAACCCATCATCTACTTATTACTTCCCAATGCCTTCCTCTAGGCCCAAATAATGGTGAAGTGTTATGTAGTCGACGTTCACATAACACCACTAGAGGCTAGACAACATACATCTTATCAAAATATCAAACGAACACCAAATTCACATGACTACTAATAGCAAGACTTCTCCCTTATCCTCGGGAACAAACGTAATTACTCACAAAGCATATTCATGTTCATAATCAGAGGGGTAATAATATGCATATAGGATCTGAACATATGATCTTCCACCAAATAAACCAACTAGCATCAACTACAAGGAGTAATCAACACTACTAGCAACCTACTAGCACCAATCCCGGACTTTGAGACAAGAATTGGATACAAGAGATGAAATAGGGTTTGGAGATGAAATGGTGCTGGTGAAGATGTTGATGGAGATTGCCCTCTCCTAATGAGAGGAGCGTTGGTGATGACGATGGTGACGATTTCCCCCTCCGGGAGGGAAGTTTCCCCGGCAGAACAGCTCCGCCAGAGCTCTAGATTGGATCCGCCAAGGTTCCACCTCGTCGCAGCGGAGTCTCGTCCCGAAAAGTTCCTCCTAATTTTTTTCTCATCGAAAGATTTCATATAGCAGAAGATGGATGTCGGAGACCCACCAGGGGGCCCACGAGGTAGGGGCCTGCCCTGGGGGGGCGACCCCACCCTCGTGAGCAGGGTGTGGGCCCCCTGACCTTCATCTTTGGCGAGGATTTTTCTTTATTTATTTTAAGACGTTCTGTGGAGTTTCAGGACTTTTGGAGTTGCGCATAATAGGTCTCTAATATTTGCTCCTTTTCCAGCCCTAGAATTCTAGCTGTCGGCATTCTCCCTCCTTATGTAAACCTTGTAAAATAAGAGAGAATAGCCATAAGTATTGTGACATAAAGTGAAATAACAACCCATAATGCAATAAATATCGATATAAAATCATGATGCAAAATGGACGTATCAACTCCCCCAAGCTTAGACCTCACTTGTCCTCAAGCGAAAAGCCGATAACAATAAATATGTCCTCATGTTTAGAGGTAGAGGCGTCGATAAAAATAAAATACGGACATGAAGGCATCATGATTATTCTCATAACAGCAACATATATAGATTTGGTCATATGATTACTTATGTTCAAGTGATGATCTATCCAGAATGCAAAAGTATAAATCATAAACCTTATTGGGCTCCGACAAACTATAATCTCAGTCATTGATGCAATTGCAATTTATCATAACATCGGAAAGAGTCTATGTCAGAGCTAAAAAGCAAGTCCACATACTCAACTATCATTTAGTCCTCCATAATTGCTAACACTCACGCAATACTTGTGGTTACAGAGTTTTAATCGGACACAGAGAAAGATAGGGGATAATAGTTTTGCCCCACAACCTTTTACCTCAAGGGTAATGTCAACAATAATGGTTCATGCTCCCCTACATCCAATTAGATATTTATATCATGTTCTTTCCAACATGCTGAGCTTGCCAAAGGATAAAATGAAAAAGAAAAGGTGAAGATCACCATGACTCTTGCATAAGGTAGAAGATAATAATAAAGGATAGGCCCTTCGCTGAGGGAAGCAGAGGTTGCCATACACTTTTATGGTTGGATGCATAAAATCTCAATGTGGAAGAACGTCACTTTATATTGCCCCTTGTGATATGAACCTTTATTATGCAGTCCGTCGCTTTTATTACTTCCACATCACAAGATCGTATAAAGCTTATTTCTCCTACACCAATCAATCATACATATTTAGAGCAATTTTTATTGCTTTGCACCGATGACAACTTACTTGAAGGATCTTACTCAATCCATAGGTAGATATGGTGGACTCTCATGGCAAAACTGGTTTAAGGGTATATGGAAGCACAAGTAGTATTTCTACTTGGTGCTGAGAATTTGGCTAGCATGAGGGGGAAAGGCAAGCTCAACAAGTTAGAGGATCCATGACAACATAGTTTATCTCGGATATAAGAAAGACATAACTCATTACGTTGTCTTCCTTGTCCAACATCAACTCTTTAGCATGTCATATTTTAATGAGTGCTGCCAATCATAAAAGATGTCAATGATAATATATCTATATGTGAAAACCTCTCTTTCCTTATTACTTCCTATTAATTGCAACAATGACCAAAGCTATGTCTGCCAACTCCCAACAACTTTTAATCATCATACTCTTCCTATGTGAAGTCATTACTCTCAATAAGATCAATATGAACTTTTTGTTTCTTTTTATTCTTTTTCTTCTTTTCTTTTATTCACCCAAGATCATGGCAAAATAATCAAGCCCTTGACTCAACACTAATCTTTATTATATATAGCTCACGGACTCAATTACAAGTAGAGATCATAAACCAAAACTCAAAACTAGATCATGCCATAAACTTTATTCTACTAGATCAAGATACTACTAATAGTATCGAACTAAGAAAAACGATAAAGATAGGAGTTGTGATGGTGATACGATACCGGGGCACCTCCCCCAAGCTTGGCAGTTGCCAAGGGGAGTGCCCATACCTATGCGATTATATCTCCTTTGTCGGTGAAGAAGGTGGTGGTGACGGATAATCGCACATCGAGCGTCAGAGGTCCTCCAGCTTGCGAATAAATCCCAATATGCTCCTTCAACAAAATATTTTCTTGTGTGAGATACTTGTTTTGTATACGAGCTAACTCAATCATCTTGAAAGCTTCGATCTCGGTTGGGGTAAGAAGGTTATGATCAAGTTGAAGGATGTCTTTTGCTGCCGGAGCTTGATCCTCCGTGGCCTTCTTGATCCTTTCATCCTTGTTGACCCTCGTGGGTTCTTCCCTCTTCAGATCTATCTTCATTAGCCAAGCATCGTTGTCACCATTGTTGGAGGAGGGAGACGACATGATGCCTGGCCTGGAAAACCCTGACAGAAAACAGCTCGAAACAAGAATAGAGGAGGTTTGCGTGATATGGGAGTCAAAACCTTCGGGAGAATATATAATGAATTTTTACCGACCAAAATATGTATCATGCAAGAAAACGGAGTCCGGAAGGCACACGAGGTGCTCACGAGGTAGGGGGCGCGCCCAGGGGGGTAGGGCGCGCCCACTGTGAAGCCCGGATAATTACGCTACAGTAATCCTCTACTAATGGTGCCAAGTCATCACAATTAATTTTTTCTAATCATCACTTTGTTCCAAACTGATCTCGAATTCAAATTTAAAAGATAAGTCAAATTATTATTTCTTTAAACTATAAAACTAAAATGTTCGAATTTTGGTATAAAATCCCCTAATCAATTGTCAGTTGTAACCAACATCATTTGACTTACCATTTAATTTCTAGGAAAATGTAAAGTGGTCAAACAGCTACCAAAATAGCCATTTCAGAATAAACAAATGTTTATGTGTTTCCAAACCACTTAAAACTTTGTGGGCCTCTCCAAAATAATGAAGACTATTTATATGACAAATTTCATATTTTACATAATGCTTTTGCTATTAAAAATAAATAGAAATCGGTAACTCTATTTTTTTTTAAAAATTAACAGTAGTAAAAAGGGTAAATCCTAGGTACTGTGCACTGTAGCATTGGGCTACAGTGCATAGCCCAGCCCATGTAGCCGCCATGTTCAACCTCCTGTTCACTCCATCGCGGTGGACGGCGCTCCCGCGTCCATGGCGCGGATGGCCACACGTCCGCCATCCTGCGGCCTCCCCGACGTCGTGGGTGCCTACTAGGCCGCTCTCGCGGCACCTCGGCGAACCCTAGCCTATCTATCCCCTTCCTCTCGCTCTCTTTCTACTAGAGCTCGCGCCCGAGACTCCCGTCAGCGCCGCGTCGTCGTTGCCGTGCTCCGACGCATCCCCGAGCTGCTACAAGGTGGCTAGGATCCTCCCCGACCTCGTCTCCTTCACCTACACCTCTGGATCGAAGCCAAAAGGCCATGTATGTTCCGCATCGAGCTGCAATCCCCACCATGGCCGCCGCGGCCATCGCCGTCGATCTCCACCACCGGCGCCTCCCCGACCTTCCCCGAGCTCGCCTACATTCTCCCCGGTGAGCCCTCCTCCGGATCCCCCTTCCTCCGCCTCGATTCGGTCACCGTTTTCCATCCCTGAGCACATCCAAGCCCGGGTCGCGTGTACGTGTACGCGTACTGGCGTAAGTGCGTGCGTGAGCTGCTGCTGCTTAACCACCGTCTCTTGCGGCGGCGTACTGCCGCTGAAGCGCACCCGCGCTGGCCTCGCCTCTGCCTGCCGCTGCTCGCCGGCCATCGGCCGTGGCCATGTAGCGCGCCCCTGCTGCTCCTTGCGATGCGTTGCTGCTCATACCGCTACTCTGCTCTTCTTGCTACTGCTGTCGCTGCACTGCTGCTCCGTTTGCTGCTGTTCACGGCCGCTGCTACTCCTTTCCTTGTGCTGCTGCCGCTGTTGGCCATGGCCGCCATGGCTTGTGCCTCGTGCGTGCTGGAACCGGATCCTCTAACATTCAGAAGGAGTGTCACGGTGCTACAGTGTTAGCCTAGTGTAAAATAAAGAAGGAAAGTTAGGGACTGTTAGTAAATTGTTAATAGGTTGTTTAGTGTTGGTATTTAATATAGATAAAAATAATTTAAATCTAATTTTATTTCGCCATCAGTTTGTTTGCATGTAATTACTATAAATGTACACGGTAGATCATCCATTTGTAAATTAATTTAAATCATTTTGGCCATAATCATATGAATAGAAAGAAGGAAAGTTAGCTGATGTAGCTTCTCTAACATTCCTTCTCAATGTTAGAGGATCCGATTCCATGCGTGCTAGCCATGGCAAGCACAGCCAAGGCCCGGTTGTGCCGCTGCCAATGGCCGACCCAATTAGTAGGTCTAATTAGTTTAGGCTAAATTAGGTGTTAATTAGTCTAAGGCTATTAGAAGTGGACCCAGGCTAATTAATCTAATTAACTAGAATAGTTTAGTTGTTGTCTATGATGTGTGGCTCCCACCTCTAATTAAGCTAGATTAATTAATCTGTTAAACTAAGACAATGACAATTGGGCCCCACTATCACTATTCATCAGTGGACCAGTCAAACTTGACTGGGTCAACTGAGCCCTCCAGCCCCACATGTCATGCACACGCACACATTCCTGGGTACACTCCTGTGTACTCATAGCCATTTTTTTATTTGGATTAAATTTAATTCCAGGATTTCAGGAATGTTTAAAACTTCATAAAATCATATAAAATAAATCATAAGCCAGATGAAAATACTTTGTACATCAAAGTTGCTCAGAACGACGAGATGAATCCGAATTCGCAGTCCGTTCATTCACTACACGTCCCTAGCATAGTGAACCTGTAACTTTTCCCCTCCGGTTCATCTGTCCGAAAACGCGAAACACCGGGAATACTTTCCCGGATGTTTGCCCCCTTCGCCGGTATCACCTTCCACCGTGTTAGGGCATACCTAGCACCACGCATTGCCACATTACATTTTGTGTTACTTTGTTTTCTCAGTTATTTATTGTGTTACCCCTCCGTTAATTCTTTTCCGTAGACCTCGAGACCGCTGCCGGTACCCCCGATCGACTATGGTGTTGATGACCCCTACTTGTCTGAGCAACCAGGCAGGCCCCCCCTTGATCACCAGATATCGCCTACTCTCCTCTATACTGCTTGCATTAGTGTAGTGTAGCATGTTACTGCTTTCCGTTAATCCTATTCTGATGCATAGCCTGTCATTGTTGCTCCAACTGTTGATACCTTACCTACAATCCTAAATGCTTAGTATAGGATGCTAGTTTACCATCAGTGGCCCTACATTCTTGTCTGTCTTCCATGCTATACTATCGGGCCGTGATCACTTGGGAGGTGGTCACGGGTATATACTTATACATAATATATGATACTTATGGTGATTAAAGTCGGGTCGGCTCGTAGGAGTACCCGCGAGTGATTCCGATGTTGGGGGTTGAAGGGGCAGGTGGCTCCATCTCGGTGGAGGTGGGCTTGAGTTCCCGAAGGCCCCCGAGGGTTACACAGTGGCGGAGCGACAGGGCAGGTTGAGACCACTTAGGAGAGAGGTGGGTCTGGCCCTGGTCGGCGTCCGTGGTTATTTCAGAATAACACGCTTAACGAGATCTTGGTATTTGATCTGAGTCTGGCTACTGGCCTATACGCACTAACCATCTACGCGGGGACAGTTATGGGCACTCGACGTCGTAGTATCAGCCGAAGCCTTCGTGACATCAGCGACTGAGCGGCGCACGCCGGGTTAGACCACGTAATGCAACTTCCTTTGTAATGGAGGTTGCTAGGTCTTCTCTCCGGCCGCGTACGCAACGTTTAGGTGTGCAATGGGCGATGGGCCCAGACCCCTGCGCCATAGGATTTAGACCGGTGTGCTGACCTCTTTGCTGTGCCTAGGTAGGGCTGCGACATGTTGATCTTCCGAGGCCGGGCATGACCCAGGAAAGTGTGTCCGGCCAAATGGGATCGAACGTGTTGGGTTATGTGGTGCACCCCTGCAGGGAAGTTAATCTATTCGAATAGCCGTGATCTTCAGTAACAGGAGGACTTGGAGTTGTACCTTGACCTTATGATAACTAGAACCGGATACTTAATAAAACACACCCTTCCAAGTGCCAGATACAACCGGTGATCGCTCTCTCATAGGGCGACGAGGGGAGGATCATAGATTAGGATTATGCCATGCGATGCTACTTGGTGAACTTACCATCTACTCTGTTCTCCTGCTGCAAGATGGAGGTTACCAGAAGCGTAGTCTTCGATAGGACTAGCTATCCCCCTCTTATTCCGGCACTCTGCAGTTCAGTCCACATATGATACCCTTATTCCTTTTGATACCAATGCATACATATGTAGTGTAGCTCCTTGCTTGCGGGTACTTTGGATGAGTACTCACGGTTGCTTTGCTCCCCCTTTTCCCCCTTTCTATACTTGATTGCTGCGACCAGACGATGGAGCCCAGGAGCCAGACGCCACTGCCGATGACGACTACTACTCGGGAGGTGCCTACTACTACGTGCAGCCCGCTGACGGCGACCAGGAGTAGTTTAGGAGGATCCCAGGCAGGAGGCCTGCGCCTCTTTCGATTTGTATCCCAGTTTGTGCTAGCCTTCTTAAGGCAAACTTGTTTAACTTATGTCTGTACTCAGATATTGTTGCTTCCGCTGACTCGTCTATGATCAAGCTCTTGTATTCGAGCCTTCGAGTCCCCTGGCATGTAATATGATGCTTGTATGACTTATTTTATTTGTAGAGCTGTGTTGTGATATCTTCCCGTGAGTCCCTGATCTTGATCGTACACGTTTGCGTGTATGATTAGTGTACGATTGAATCGGGGGCGTCACAAGTTGGTATCAGAGCCGACTGCCTATTGTAATCCCCCTTTCACACTCCTTGGCCGAAGTTGAGTCTAGACATTTCAAAATCTTTTACTAACATGGTTGTGTGCCTTACGGGCCCACGTCGCCATCTGGGTGGTATTAGGATCTTTTACTCCTCGATCCTTACTCTGGGACTCTAAACTCTCTTCTATTCGGGTTAAATGAATTTTGCTAAATCTAACATTAGGATCTCGTTATCACTTTCACCCGGAGAGCCCCTTATTACTGATGACCGTCTGTTGTACGTGAAGACCCTGAAGATACTCTCCGTTGTTAACTCGAGAACTTGTTTTCATCGCGTTTGCAATTCCCCTTCCACCGTCAACCCTTATGGATAACTACTTGCAGTTATTATTCTTACATTCATCCCCAGTTGGTCTTGTTATTACAAGATACCCCAAAATACTTGACGTTGTTTCGATAATCCTTTGAGCTTACTGCCTTGCTGTTCTTTGTCACCTGAATACCCCTATGGATAATTCTCGCACTTATCGAGTATCCGCTCACCCCCCAGTTGTTCATGTGTTTCATAATGGTCTTCGAAATACTATTTGATCCTCCAAGAATCCTTAGTAGCTTATTGCTCTGCAATACTTGTCTGCTTGCATTATGGATGCTTTCCATATGTCTGGCAATATTCGTTAGTATCCTTAGACACCGTAAATTTTGATCCTATTGATTCAACATGAGTGCGAATGCACGCTATTATCAGTTGATCCTTTTAAATTATCTTTCTAGCTCAGACGTCATTTTTGAACATGAGCTTGTTCTCGACCAATCTGTTGCCGTCAATTGTACTCTTAGGTCTATTTAACTTATCCACCCTTGATCAGAGCGTCTGCTTCTGATCCTTCTATTTGGGAATCATAATTTCTTTGATAACTAAGCATCGAATTATTCAGGTGTTCTATAATCTGATGCCCTTGCATCCTTTCTTCAACTGATTGTGTGCCGATGCTCACATCAACTCCGCTATGGACCGTCAGATCCTTTATTGGATTATTATTCGATAGTGTCCTCCTTATTCAATAACCTTGTGAGCCTTTCCTCGGATACATAATGCTTTTGGTGAATTGTATCCTCTGTTTTTCTCAACCATGCTCTGTTTTCGAGTTGGTGGTATTTACGAATGAAGCTTGTGGTATATGATTCCACGATACCCTGACGGGTTGAACCTATGCTTTTCTTAATCTGTGTGAACCCAAAAGTTTTCACGGGTTATACTCCTCTGGTAATTCATCAGGTAGGTTTTGACACTGAAATCATTTTTATCTAGAGCAGTGAATGAAAGGTTATGCATTAAAGAAGTGGGAGTCGACCTTGAACTTTGTGTTCATGCCCATGGACATGATGTAGATCTTATCATTAAAGCTTCTCTTAAATTAAATATTTCCCTTGGTATAAGTTCTTATATCTGGGATCCGACCTTTTGCAATCGTGGTTTCGACCATATGTTCTTCTTTGACCCCATTTCACGGGCAAGTTTAAGCACTTGTCTTCTGTGGATCAATACACCAGTCCAACATGTACTTTAATCTTCCGTCGAGCATTACACCATGGTACCTTGATAATATCAAGTACTACATAACCTCTTATGAGTTCTTCATCAAGTACTACATTCTCACTGATTCCAATTTTTCATGGGCTCTGAGTTATTAAACACTCAAAGACCGATAATTGAACCGAGTCCACACTACGGTTCAACAACAATTATAAATCTTCTTTGCTTACAAGTTTGTACCCGATCACGTCCTTCCTACCCTATTTGGTTATATCATTATTGTGATGATTTTAACTGTGCTACCTGGTCCTTATTCCCGGAGCACAACTTTCGACAATGAGCTAAGCTTACGTCGATCTTCCTCATCATACCATTTTGCCTTAAACAACGAGCTTGGTTTCGAGTTTGTGTCATACCCTTGGGTTCCATAACCTTTCGCTTCATCATTCCATTGGATTGATGTCATCACCGACCGATTACATCTTCATGAAATCTCTCAACAATTGTGTAGTGATCATCATCGGCATTCTGAGCTCTTCCAGGATGTCAATTGAGTTCATTATGAGAAATACCATCCTTGCCCTCGATGATCTGTGTTATCATCGACCACTTTATTGACTTCCCTCCAACACAAATTTATTCGTGTTTTGTGTTATACCTTGAGATCCTTGCTATCCAGCAATTATTCTTCTTTACCTTGGAGTATTACTATCTTATATGTCAAGAATGTCGTGAGAATTTCACCACCTCTTAAGAATTCTTGATACAAGTGATAGTTCTTGCCATCTCCATTCATTCCTTGGTCCTTGTGTTGTTTCTAACCGGACAACCTACAATTGAACTATGATGTGCGAATCCAAAACTTCTAGAAACCTTATTGCTTTGGAGTTAATGGTCAACATTTCATTCTTAGACCATTGGTTATCGAACCACCATTCTAGCATTGATCACGCTACCCAAGACCATATTTTGGGTGCACCTTTCGACCAAATTGTGTATGTTTTCCTCGAGCATACATCAGTATATTATTTGACTTCACAAATGTTATCTCCTTGTTCACATGGTTGTGGAAATTCATCTTTTTGGAAATCTCGATGAATTGTCCCTGAGCCCGTCAGCCACCTCATCCTCTCCTTGGTTTGAATGAACTCTTGTGTCGGAACTCGCTCCCATATTTCATTTCCCGAGAATCGTACATTGTCATCTCGTCAATTTGTGTTGCACCTTTTCTTCTCAGGCATCCTGAGTCTGAGGTATCCTATCATTAATGAGATCTGAATCTCGGTCAGATATGATGGTTGGAACCTTTTCCAAGAGTCATAACATTAGTCTTTATATAACCCAGTAAGGTGATGTCATGCCTAGCACCCCTGGCCGGAGAACCTATTGTTATAGTTCTTCCTTTTTAGCAAGGTTAACCATTCTTCCGTAAGGAAATTGTAAGACTTATTCTACCAGTTATTCCTGATGGATCCTTTGTGTTTCCAAAGTCTGATCTTCACCTGTTGACCATGTCAATGCTATCGCGAAGCATGTCTATGGTACTTCGATTTTCAACAAGAACATTTCAAGCCCAATGCTAAATGTTTCTTGCTCAATTATCCAAAGACCGTTGTATGGGTAATGTCATGAAATTTCTCTCCCCTTACCTAAAGAGTTTTCTACATTATATCCTGTCATCGATATCATGTTTTGCTTGTCCTTGGGAAGGATATACCCCTGAATTATGTGTTTAAACACATTTTTCCTTTCCATTGTTCTATTTAATCTGATAATCACATATTCCTTTCCATCGTTTTGTTTAACCTTCTTGAGGTTTATATGATCTAAGCAGTAATATTCTCCTGCTTATGTAAACACCTCATTGTACAATTCTGTCAGCAAGACCGTGTTACTATTGTTGATGACATTCCGGTAGCCACCGATGGATGAGAACTTTGCCTATTGGTCCACCTCGTTCAAAGAGCAGGAAAATGGTTCTCTTCGTCCCTCCCCCTTGGTACTGATGTTGTTGCCAACATAACTGATAGGCTATCCTCTTACATACCTTGCTGACATGATCGTGCACGACGTCATCGCTCTTCCTACTTTTAACCCACATGGTGGGCCCATAACCCACAGGTCCTAGGATCGAAACCTGACTCTCCTATACACCCTGTTGTCAAAGTTATTCCTCGCTCTTAACTTCTTATGTAATTCATGAGCCACCTGCCAGGAGATCTATTCTGGTTTCAACTGCAATGCTTATTCGTTGCTCTGAACCCCCTTTCCTGCTCTGTTTCAGGCATCTAAAGATTGCTTATCCTCTTGAAACTCATTACTATACCTTCTTACTTTACTCTCGATATTTTCTTAAGTATCTATTCAAGAGTTACTTTCTACCACATTCACTGAGTTATCCGCCAGATAGTCAACCTTGTAAGGCCCGTTCTTCCGAAGTTACCCCTTGTCCTTTCGTAAGTACGATGAAGTTCCCGAAGAAAGGATGCCTACTTCATCATGATGACCTAAAGCAGAGAAATGAAGACATCAACTTAATGGATCGACCTCTTCAAGAAGAGCAACCAAGACCGAGAAGATTCGTTAGAATTTCGTAACCAGACCTTTCCCCCTTATTTCACCTCTTAAATCTTGGGACGAGATTTCTTGTAGTGGAGGAGAATTGTGACGCCCAGATAATTACGCTACAGTAATCCTCTACTAATGGTGCCAAGTCATCACAATTAATTTTTTCTAATCATCACTTTGTTCCAAACTGATCTCGAATTCAAATTTAAAAGATAAGTCAAATTATTATTTCTTCAAACTATAAAACTAAAACGTTCGAATTTTGGTATAAAATCCCCTAATCTAGGAAAATGTAAAGTGGTCAAACAGCTACCAAAATAGCCATTTCAGAATAAACAAATGTTTATGTGTTTCCAAACCACTTAAAAATTTGTGGGCCTCTCCAAAATAATGAATAATATTTATATGACAAGTTTCATATTTTACATAATGCTTTTGCTATTAAAAATAAATAGAAATCGGTAACTCTATTTAAAAAAAAATAAACAGTAGTAAAAAGGGTAAATCCTAGGTACTGTGCACTCTAGCCCATGTAGCCGCCATCTTCAACCTCCTGTTCACTCCATCGCGGTGGACGACACTCCCGCGTCCATGGCGCGGATGGCCACACGTCCCGCGCCCCCCGCCCCCGCGTCCATGGCGCGGATGGCCACACGTCCCCCATCCTGCGGCCTCCCCGACGTCGTGGGTGCCTACTAGACCGCTCTCGCGGCACCTCGGCGAACCCTAGCCTCGCAATCCCCTTCCTCTCGCTCTCTTTCTACTAGATCTCGCGCCCGAGACTCCCGTCAGCGCCGCGTCGTCATTGCCGTGCTCCGAGGCATCCCTGAGCTGCTACAAGGTGGCCAGTATCCTCCCCAACCTTGTCTACTTCACCTACACCTCTGGATCGAAGCTAAAAGGCCATGTATGTTCGGCATCGAGCTGCAATCCCCACCATGGCCGCCACGACCATCGCCGTCGATCTCCACCACCGGCGCCTCCCCGACCTTCTCCGAGCTCGCCTACGTTCTCCCCGGTGAGCCCTCCTCCGGATCCCCCTTCCTCCGCCTCGATTCGGTCACCGTTTGCCTTCCCCGAGCACATCCAAGCCCGCGTCGCGTGTACGCGTACGCGTACTGGCGTAAGCGCGTGCGTGAGCTGCTGCTGCTTAACCACCGTCTCCTGCGGCGGCGTACTGCTGCTGAAGCGCGCCCTCCCTAGCCTCGCCTCTGCCTGCCGCTACTCGCCGGCCATCGGCCGCGGCCATGTAGCGCGCCCCTGCTGCTCCTTGCGATGCGTTGCTACTCATACCGCTACTCTGCTCTGCTTGCTACTGCTGTCGCTGCACTGCTGCTCCGTTTTCTGCTGCTCACGGCCGCTGCTACTGCTTTCCTTGTGCTGCTGCCGCTGTTGGCCATGGCCTCCGTGGCTTGTGCCTCGTGCGTGCTAGCCATGGCAAGCACAGCCAAGGTGTAATGCCCTCGATGCGGCTATATCTCCCACGTGTCGAAGCACGACTTAGAGGCATAACTGCATTGAAAGCAATGTCGCAAGTGAGGTAATCTTCACACAACCCATGTAATACATAAGGGAAAAGAATACATAGTTGGCTTACAATCGCCACTTCACACAATACATGAATAAAGCATTACATCATCCAAATACAATCAATGTCCGACTACGGAACCAAAATAAAAGAAGAACCCCGAATGCAACAAGGTCCCCATCGACCCCAACTGGGCTCCACTATTGATCAACTAGAACAAAACAACACAAAGGACAAGATCTTCATCGAGCTCCTCCTTGAGCTTGGTTGCATCATCTGCACGGTTCAACGACACCTGCAAGCTGGTTTTGGAAGTATCTGTGAGTCACGGGGACTCAGTAATCTCACACCCTCACGATCAAGACTATTTAAGCTTATGGGTAAGGTAAAAGGTATGAGGTGGAGCTGCAGCAAGCGACTAGCATATATGGTGGCTAACATACGCAAATGAGAGCGAGAAGAGAAGGCAAAGCACGATCGAGAAAACTATGATCAAGAAGTGATCCTAGAACAACCTACGTCAAGCATAACTCCAACACCGTGTTCACTTCCTGGACTCCGCCGGAAAGAGACCATCACGGTTATACACGCGGTTGATGCATTTTAATTAAGGTCAACTTCAGGTTTTCTACAACCGGACATTAACAAATTCCCATCTGCCCATAACCGCGGGCACGGCTTTCGAAAGTTCAATCCCTGCAGGAGTGTCCCAACTTAGCCCATCACAAGCTCTCACGGTCAACGAAGGATAAACCTTCTCCCGAGACATTCCGATCAGACTCGGCATCCCGGTTCTACAAGAGAACTTCGACAAGGTAAAACAAATCCAGCAACACCGCCCGAATGTGCCGACAAATCCCGATAGGAGCTACACATATATCGTTCTCAGGGCACACTCAGATGAGACATCCTACGAGTAAAACCAAACCTCAAGTTGCCCCGAGGTGGCCCCGCGGTCTGCTCAGTCGGACCAACACTCAGAGGAGCACTGGCCCAGGGGGGTTTAAATAAAGATGACCCTTGAGTCCGCAGAATCCAAGGGAAAAAGAGGCTAGGTGGCGAATGGTAAAACCAAAGTTGGGCATTCCTGGAAGAGTTTTATTCAAGGCGAACTATCAAGGGGTTCCCATTATCACCCAACCGCGTAAGGAACGCAAAATCCGGGAACATAACACCGATATGACGGAAACTAGGGCGGCAAGAGTGGAACAAAACACTAGGCAAAAGGCCGAGCCTTCCACCCTTTACCAAGTATATAGATGCATTAATTAAATAAGAGATATTGTGATATCCCAACAAGTAAACATGTCCCAACAAGGAACAACATCTCCATGTTCCAACAAGGAACAAACTTCATCTTCACCTGCAACTAACAACGCTATAAGAGGGGCTGAGCAAGGCGGTAGCATAGCCAATCAATGGTTTGCTAGGACCAGGTGGGTTAGAGGCTTGGTTCAACAATATGGGAGGCATGATCAGCAAGTGGTAGGTATCGCAGCATGGGCATAGCAAAAGAGCGAGCAACTAGCAAGCAAAGATAGAAGTGATTTCGAGGGTATGGTCATCTTGCCTGAGATCCCGCAAGGAAGAAGAACGAGTCCATGAAGAAGACAAACGGACGTAGTTGAACGAATCCTCACAAACGCGAAGTTATCGGAACCAACCCGAAGAAGCAACACCGGAAAGAAGCAAACAATATAGTAAACAACCACCACATAGACATGGCATGATGCACAACCAAGTATGATGCATGTCCGGTTTAATGAGGCATGGCATGGCAAAAAGCACAAACAACCCTACAAATTAAGTGGAGCTCAATATGCAACGGGTTGCATATTGACGAAACACCACATCAATTATTTAGTTCTCTCCCGGTTAGGTACTCAACAATATTAAATGTCGGTCAACAAGGCAAGAGGTGAAGCATGATGAAACTATCTAATCTAGGCAAGTTTAAATGAGGCCGGAAGAACAAACAACAAGTCTAGAAAAATCCTCATATGCATATATTAGATTTGGTACTGTTCTGCCCTAAACACAAATTTTAGTGTTGTTAAACATGCAAAGTAAGGCCACCATGTTAAACTAGGCAAAATTCTACCCCATTTACATATAGAGTTTATTAAATTCGGAGTTAGGGTTATTTAGTTATGAAATAAATCATTTTAGCAAGTTAATTAAGCAAGTTTAAACAAACAGCATCTTAAGCATTTTAAACATAGATGAAAGTTGGATATTATGAATCTAGACAAAATTCTAAACAAGTTTCATATATAAAGTTTTTACATATGATACATGGTTTGAGAGTTATTATATGCATGAAGTATAGGGTCCAATCTGTAAATATGCAGTGCACTGGTTTATTAGGAAAATCGCAGAACGGGAAAAAAAAAACCAATATGGGCCGAATCTGCTAGCCCAACCGTGTACAGGAGGGGGCACTGGGAGTGGCCTCACCATGGGCTTCGGCCCAGCTGGAGGGGAAGCAGGCCGGTCGGATCTCGCTGGACGTGCGCTGAGGCCACGCGCTGAACTGGCCCCAGTGAGCGATTGAGGCGCTCGTCCTCTGCTCGACAGGGAGCAGAGCAGCGGCGACTGCAGGGAGGTGGAGGTCGCCGGCGCGGGTGGACTCCGATGAGGTGGGGCGGAGACCTGGAGGTGGGGATGAGGCTGGGATCGCAGGGAGGTGCTGGTTGCTGCTATTCCGGCGGGCAGCGGCTTTCGGTCGACGGGGAGGAGGCCATGAAGACGATGGGGCTCCTCGGGCTTCCTGGAACTCCGGTGACCAACTGCTCGAGGCAGGAAGGCACGGGCATAGCTGAGGCCCTGGTGGACTTGGGCGGCGACGGGGCCGGGTACACGAGGTCGCATCGGATCTGTTGAAGACAGCTACGAGCAGAGCAGCGCGGCGACAGGAGCTGCAGGGCCATGGCTGGGGAAGAAATTCAGTTAAAACGCTGGGAGAATAGAGAGAGGACCGGAGGGAGAGCTGGAGGAGGTGAGGTGACCTGGCCGGCGCGGGTGCTCGTGGAGTTCATCTGGCAGAGCAGGTCGACTGCGGTGGTGCCATGGGCAGGGGCGGCGGAGTTCAATTCCTGCAGAGACATGGGAGAGAGAGAGCACGCTTTGAGAGAGATCGAGAGGAACGACGGAGCACCGGGAAAGAGAACAAGAAGGGAGGCGGTGGTGCTCATCTCAGATGGCTTCGAATCCAAGGGCTCGGGCTCGAGTTTTGGTTGGTGGGAGGAGGAATGGGAGGATCCCGATGAGCGAAGGGAGTTGGTCTGGTGGCGACGGGGGAAAGGAAGGATGGGACAAGGCGCCTAGGATCTAGGGTTGGATAATGTATATATATACATCACGTGGATAAGGTTAGGGGCTATCTGGCCCCTCCGATCATAATCGGACGGACGAGAAAAATATGCTAAAGAGTCCAATAAATAAAACAAGGATATTTTGCGGATGTTTGGGGATGTTCTGGACCCAATGGTGACGACTATCCGGGTCGGGTCCCGTACAGCTTTCGGACGCGCGCGAGGGGGGCTGCGGGCTGACGAGAGAGGTTAGGTTGAACCTGGCGGTAGGTAGTGAGCTGTGTACTGGAGACCGAAAACGTCCGACGAAAAGACCGGCTATACTGCCGCTATAGTTATCCGTTGGGGCGTCAAACGGATTCCGAATGCGATGAACCTTGACAGGCAGCCTACCCACACTATAATAAGACCGCACGCCAACTTTCAACCCATTCCGAGAACATTTTCCGGCCACTTATAAAATACTATTTCGGACATGCCGCGAGCGCGTGCAAGTGTGTCTGGGCTCAGAACGGATAACGGAAGGAACGGGAAGAACCCGGGCGAATGCAAGTTTCGAAAACATGATGATGCAATGCACATGATGACATGACAAGATGCAACACGCAAGCGAATGACATGGCAACAACGGTGAATAACTGGAAGACACCTGGCGCAACGGTCTCGGGGTGTCACACAAGGCCCGGGTGTGCCGCTGCCAATGGCCGACCCAATTAGTAGGTCTAATTAGTTTAGGCTAAATTAGGTGTTAATTAGTCTAAGGCTATTAGAAGTGGACTCAGGCTAATTAATCTAATTAACTAGAATAGTTTAGTTGTTGTCTATGATGTGTGGCTCACCTCTAATTAAGCTAGATTAATTAGTATGTTAAACTAAGACAATGACAATTGGGCTCCACTGTCACTATTCATCAATGGACCAGTCAAACTTGACTGGGTCAACTGAGCCCTCCAGCCCCACATGTCATGCACACGCACACATTCCTGGGTACACTCCTGTGTACCCATAGCCATTTTTTTATTTGGATTAAATTTAATTCCAGGATTTCAGAAATGTTTAAAACTTCATAAAATCAAATAAAATAAACCATAAGTCGGATGAAAATACTTTGTACATGAAAGTTGCTCAGAACGACGAGACGAATCCGAATTCGCAGTCCGTATGTTCACTACACGTCCCTAGCATAGTGAACCCGCAACTTTTCCCCTCCGGTTCATCTGTCCGAAAACGCGAAACACCGGGAATACTTTCTCGGATGTTTCCCCCCTTCGCCGATATCACCTTCCACCGCGTTAGGGCATACCTAGCACCGCGCATTGCCACATTACATTTTGTGTTACTTTGTTTTCTCAGTTATTTATTGTGTTCCCCCTCCGCTACTTCTTTCCGGTAGACCCCGAGACCGCTGCCGGTACCCCCGATCGACTACGGTGTTGACGACCCCTACTTGTCTGAGCAACCAGGAAAGACCCCCCTTGATCACCAGATATCGCCTACTCTCCTCTATACTGCTTGCATTAGTGTAGTGTAGCATGTTACTGCTTTTCGTTAATCCTATTCTGATGCATAGCCTGTCATTGTTGCTCCAGCTATTGATACCTTACCTGCAATCCTAAATGCTTAGTATAGGATGCTAGTTTACCATCAGTGCCCCTACATTCTTGTCTGTCTGCCATGCTATACTATCGGGCCGTGATCACTTGGGAGGTGGTCACGGGTATATACTTATACATAATATATGATAGTTGTGGTGATTAAAGTCGGGTCGGCTCGTAGGAGTACCCGCGAGTGATTCCGATGTTGGGGGCTGAAGGGGTAGGTGGCTCCATCCCGGTAGAGGTGGGCCTGAGTTCCCGAAGGCCCCCGACGGTTACACTATGGCGGAGCGACAGGGCTGGTTGAGACCACCTAGGAGAGAGGTGGGTCTGGCCCTGGTCGGCGTCCGTGGTTATTTCAGAATAACACGCTTAATGAGATCTTGGTATTTGATCTGAGTCTGGCTACTGGCCTATACGCACTAACCATCTACGAGGGGACAGTTATGGGTACTCGACGTCGTAGTATCAGCCGAAGCCTTCGTGACGTCAGCGACTGAGCGCCGCGCGCCGGGTTGGACCGCGTAACGCAACTTCCTTTGTAATGGAGGTTGCTAGGTCTGCTCTCCGGCCGCGTATGCAACATGCAGGTGTGCAATGGGCGATGGGCCCAGACCCCTGCACCATAGGATTTAGACCGGCGTGCTGACCTCTCTGTTGTGCCTAGGTAGGGCTGCGACATGTTGATCTTCCGAGGCCGGGCATGACCCAGGAAAGTGTGTCCGGCCAAATGGGATCGAGCGTGTTCGGTTATGTGGTGCACCCCTGCAGGGAAGTTAATCTATTCGAATAGCCGTGATCTTCGGTAACAGGACGACTTGGAGTTGTACCTTGACCTTATGATAACTAGAACCGAATACTTAATAAAACACACCCTTCCAAGTGCCAGATACAACCGGTGATCGCTCTCTCACAGGGCGACGAGGGGAGGATCATCGGTTAGGATTATGCTATGCGATGCTACTTGGTGAACTTACCATCTACTCTCTTCTCCTGCTGCAAGATGGAGGTTACCAGAAGCATAGTCTTTGTTAGGACTAGCTATCCCCCTCTTATTCCGGCATTCTGCAGTTCAGTCCACATATGATACCCTTATTCCTTTTGATACCAATGCATACATATGTAGTGTAGCTCCTTTCTTGCGAGTACTTTGGATGAGTACTCACGGTTGCTTTGCTCCCCCTTTTCCCCCTTTATATACTGAATTGCTGCGACCAGACGATGGAGCCCAGGAGCCAGACGCCACTGCCGATGATGACTACTACTACTCGGGAGGTGCCTACTACTACGTGCAGCCTGCTGACGGCGACCAGGACTAGTTTAGGAGGATCCCAGGCAGGAGGCATGCGCCTCTTTCGATCTGTATCCCAGTTTGTGCTAGCCTTCTTAAGGCAAACTTGTTTAACTTATGTCTGTACTCAGATATTTTTGCTTCCGCTGACTCGTCTATGATCGAGCTCTTGTATTCGAGCCTTCGAGGCCCCTGGCTTGTAATATGATGCTTGTATGACTTATTTTGTTTTTAGAGCTGTGTTGTGATATCTTCCCGTGAGTCCCTGATCTTGATCGTACACGTTTGCGTGTATGATTAGTGTACGATTGAATCGGGGGTGTCACACCCACCACCCTCGTGGGGCCCTCGTGTCCTTCCGGGACTGCTACCTATTTTTCTATTTTTCTAAATATTCTGAAACGGAGAATTATTGCCTTAAAAATTGTTTTGGAGTCGGTTTACTTACCGTACCACATACCAATTCCTTTTCGGAGTCTGAAATGTTCCGAAAAGTGTCCCTTATGTATTCCTCCGGGGTTACAGTTTCAATAATGTTGGTTTCAACATTTATGGGATTACCTGAGATATAATGTTTAATTCTTTGACCGTTTACCACCTTCGGATTTGAGCCCTCAAAGTTGTTGATTTTTATGGCACCGGAACGATAGACCTCCTCGATAACATAGGGGCCTTCCCATTTAGAGAGAAGTTTTCCTGCAAAAAATCTTAAACGACAGTTGTATAGCAATACATAATCACCTACATTAAACTCACGCTTTTGTATCCTTTTGTCATGCCATCTTTTAACTTTTTCTTTAAACAACTTGGCATTTTGATAAGCCTGGGTTCTCCATTCATCAAGTGAGCTAATATGAAATAATCTCTTCTCACCGGCAAGTTTGAAATCATAGTTAAGCTCTTTAATAGCCCAATATGCCTTATGTTCTAGTTCGAGAGGTAAGTGACATGCTTTTCCATAAACCATTTTATACGGAGACATACCCATAGGATTTTTGTATGCAGTTCTATATGACCATAATGCATCATCAAGTTTCTTAGACCAATTCTTTCTAGACCTATTAACAGTCTTTTGCAAAATTAATTTGAGCTCTCTATTGCTCAACTCTACTTGACCACTAGACTGTGGGTGATAAGGAGATGCAATTCTATGATTAACATCATATTTAGCAAGCATTTCACGGAAGGCACCATGAATAAAGTGTGAACCACCATCAGTCATTAAATATCTAGGGACTCCAAACCTCGGAAAAATAACTTCTTTAAGCATTTTAATAGAAGTGTTATGATCAGCACTACTAGTTGGAATAGCTTCTACCCACTTAGTAACGTAATCAACAGCAACTAGAATATGTGTGCATCCATTAGAGGCAGGAAAAGGTCCCATATAATCAAAGCCCCAAACATCAAATGGTTCAATAACAAGAGAATAATTCATAGGAATTTCTTGACGTCTACTAATATTACCAATTCTTTGACATTCATCACAAGACAAAACAAACTTACGGGCATCCTTGAAGAGAGTAGGCCAATAAAAACCAGATTTCAGTACCTTATGTGCAGTTCTATCTCCAGCGTGGTGTCCTCCATAAGACTCAGAATGACACTTGCGTAGGATCTGTTCCTGTTCATGCTCAGGTACACAACGTCTAATAACACCATCTACTCCTTCGTTATAAAGATGTGGATCATCCCAAAAGTAATGTCTCAAGTCATAGAAAAACTTTTTCTTTTACTGGTATGTGAAGCTAGGTGGTATAAACTTAGCAACAATATAATTAGCATAATCAGCATACCATGCAGTACTACGAGAAGTACTTATAACATTTAATTGTTTAGCAGGAAAGTTATCATTAATAGGAAGTGGGTCATCAAGAATATTTTCTAACCTATACAAGTTGTCTGCAACGGGGTTCTCAGCTCCCTTTCTATCAACAATATGCAAATCAAATTCTTGTAGAAAGAGAACCCATCTAATAAGTCTAGGTTTAGCATCTTTCTTTTCCATAAGGTATTTAATAGCATCATGATAAGTTTGAATAGTTACTTTAGAATCAACAATATAAGATCTGAACTTATCACAAGCAAATACAACTGCTAAAAGCTCTTTTTCAGTAGTAGCATAATTTCTTTGAGCATTGTCTAGAGTCTTACTAGCATAATGAATAACATTTAATTTCTTATCAACTCTTTTCCCTAGAACAGCACCTACAACATAATCACTAGCATCACACATAATTTCAAAGGGTAAATTCCAATCAGGTGGCTGAACAACAGGTGCAGAGACTAATGCTTTCTTAAGTATTTCAAATGCTTCTACACAATCATCATCAAAGACAAATGGTATATCTTTTTGCAATAAATTAGTTAGAGGCCGAGAAATTTTTGAGAATTCCTTAATGAATCTCCTATAAAATCCAACGTGACCAAGGAAACTTCTTATACCTTTGATGTCCTTGGGACATGGCATCTTTTCAATAGCATCAACCTTGGCTTTATCAACTTCAATACCTCTTTCAGAAACTTTATGCCCCAAGACAATACCTTCATTAACCATAAAGTGGCACTTTTCCCAATTCAAGACAAGATTAGTTTCTTCACATCTCTCCAAAACTCGATCAAGATTGCTCAAGCAATCATCAAAAGAAGAACCATAGACGGAAAAGTCGTCCATGAAAACCTCACAATTTTTACACAAAAGTCAGAGAATATAGCCATCATGCATCTTTGAAAGGTAGCAGGTGCATTACATAAACCAAAAGGAATGCGTCTATAAGCAAAAGTACCAATAGGGCATGTAAAAGTAGTCTTAGATTGACCTCTGGCCAACACAGGTATTTGAGAGAAACCAGAATAACCATCTAGAAAGCAATAGTGTGTATGTTTGCATAATCTTTCTAGAATTTGATCAATAAAAGGTAAGGGGTCATGATCTTTCTTAGTAGCTTTATTTAATTTGCGGAAATCAATTACCATCCTATAACCTGTGATAATTCTTTGTGGAATCAATTCAACTTTATCATTAGGAACAACAGTAATACCTCCCTTCTTAGGGACACAATGGACAGGACTTACCCACTCACTATCAGCAACGGGATAGATTATACCTGCCTCCAGAAGCTTAAGTATTTATTTTCTTACCACTTCTTTCATTTTAGGATTCAGACGTCGCTCAGTATCACAAACTGGTTTGGCATCCGCTTCCAAATTTATTTTATGTTGACATAGAGTGGGACTAATGCCCTTAAGATCATCAAGAGTATATCCAATAGCAGCACGATGCTTCTTCATAGTTTTCAATAATCTTTCTTCTTCATGCTCTGAAAGGTTAGCACTAATAATAATAGGATATATCTTCTTTTCATCAAGATAAGCATATTTAAGATTATCAGGCAAAGGTTTAAGTTCAAACACGGGATCACCCTTAGGTGGAGGAGGATCCCCTAAAATTTCAACAGGCAAGTTGTGTTGCAGAATAGGTTCTTGTTTAAAGAATACTTCATCTATTTCCCTTCTTTCATTCATGAACATATTATTTTCATGGTCTAGCAAATAGTGTTCTAAAGGATCACTAGGAGGTACAGAAATAGAAGTAAGACCAATAGTTTCATCCTTACTAGGTAATTCTTCCTCACGATGTTGTTTACTAAATTTAGAAAAATTAAACTCATGAACCATATCATCCAAGCCAATAGTAACAACATTATTTTCGCAATCTATCCTAGCATTAACAGTGTTCAAGAAGGGTCTACCAAATATAATGGGACAAAAGCTATCTTGCGGAGAAGTAAGAACAAGAAAATCAGCAGGATATTTAGTTTTCCCAAACAAGACTTCAACATCTCTAACAATTCCAATTGGTGAAATAGTATCTCTATTGGCAAGTTTAATTGTGACATCAATACCTTCTAACTCAGCAGTTGCAAATTCATTCTTAATTTCTTCGTATAAAGTATGCGGTATAACACTAGCACTCGCACCCAGATCACACAAGCCATGATAACAATGATCTCCTATTTTAATAGAAATAACAGGCACGCCTACCACAGCTCTATGTTTATCTTTAGCACAAGGTTTAGCAATTCTAGCAGTTTCACCTTCGAACTGAATAACATGCCCATCAATATTATCAGACAAGAGATCTTTAACAATAGCAATACTAGGTTCTACTTTAACTTGCTCAGGAGGTGTATAAGTTCTAATATTGCTTTTACGAACAACAGTTGAAGCTTTAGCATGATCCTTTACTCTAACAGGGAAAGGTGGTTTCTCAACACAAGAAGTAGGAACAATAGGATCATTATAAGTGATAGTCTTTTCTTCAACTTTAATAGGTACAACTACTTTTATTTCTATGGGAGGATGATATTTAAACCACCTCTCCTTAGGGAGATCAACATAAGTAGCAAAAGATTCACAGAAAGAAGCTACTATCTCAGAGTCAAGTCCATATTTAGTGCTAAACTTACAGAAAATATCGGTGTCCATAAAAGATTTAACACATTCAAACTTAGGTGTCATACCTGACTCCTTACCTTCGTCAAGGTCCCAATCTTCAGAGTTGCATTTAATTCTATCCAATAAATTCCATCCGAATTCAGTAGTCTTCATCATAAAAGAGCCAGCACAAGAAGTATCGAGCATGGTGCGATTGTTATCAGAAAGCCGAGCATATAAATTTTGAATAATCATTTCTCTTGAGAGCTCATGATTGGGGCATGAATATAACATTGATTTAAGCCTCCCCAAGCTTGAGTGATGCTTTCTCCTTCGCGAGGCCAGAAATTATATATATAATTGCGATCATGATGAACAAGATGCATAGGGTAATACTTTTGATGAAATTCCAATTTCAATCTTTTATAGTCCCACGATCTCATATCATCACATAGCCTATACCATATCAATGCGTCTCCCATCAAAGATAAAGGGAAGACCTTCTTCTTAGCAACATCATTGGGTATACCTGCAAGCTTAAATAATCCACAAACTTCATCCACATATATTAAGGTTTAGCTAGCAGTTTTTCCATCATACCCGAAGGAAATTCAAAAGGAGTTTGATTCTCAAAAGGTTCACTAGGTTGAGGAGCAACTCTTTTCTCTACAGGACGGGGTGAAGATACCCCGAACAAGCTCCTTAGAGAATTACTTTCCATAGTAACAAGTGACAGTAAATTTCAGCACACTATATAAATTTTTCCTTACCAAATTCCACCTACCAAAGGCGCTACACTCCCGGGCAACGGCACCAGAAAAGAGTCTTGATGACCCACAAGTATAGGGGATCTATCATAGTCCTTTCGATAAGTAAGAGTGTCAAACCCAACGAGGAGCAGAAGGAAATGATAAGCGGTTTTCAGCAAGGTATTCTCTGCAAGTACTGAAATAAGTGGTAACAGATAGTTTTGTGATAAGATAAATTGTAACGAGCAACAAGTAACAAAAGTTAATAAAGTGAAGCAAGGTGGCCCAATCCTTTTTGTAGCAAAGGACAAGCTAGAACAACTCTTATAATAGGAAAAGCGCTCCCGAGGACACATGGGAATATCGTCAAGCTAGTTTTCATCACGTTCATATGATTCGCGTTCGATACATTGATAATTTGATATGTGGGTGGACCGGTGCTTGGCTGTTGTTCTTACTTGAACAAGCATCCCACTTATGATTAACCTCTATTGCAAGCATCCGCGACTACAACAAAAGTATTAAGGTAACCTAACCATAGCATGAAACATATGGATCCAAATCAGCCCCTTACGAAGCAACGCATAAACTAGGGTTTAAGCTTCTGTCACTCTAGCAACCCATCATCTACTTATTACTTCCCAATGCCTTCCTCTAGGCCCAAATAATGGAGAAGTGTTATGTAGTCGATGTTCACATAACACCACTAGAGGCTAGACAACATACATCTTATCAAAATATCAAACGAATACCAAATTCACATGACTACTAATAGCAAGACTTCTCCCTTGTCCCCAGGAACAAACGTAATTACTCACAAAGCATATTCATGTTCATAATCAAAGGGGTAATAATATGCATATAGGATCTGAACATATGATCTTCCACCAAATAAACAAACTAGCGTCAACAACAAGGAGTAATGAACACTACTAGCAACCTACTAGCACCAATCCCGGACTTTGAGACAAGAATTGGATACAAGAGATGAACTAGGGTTTGGAGATGAGATGGTGCTGGTGAAGATGTTGATGGAGATTGCCCTCTCCCGATGAGAGGAGCGTTGGTGATGACGATGGTGATGATTTCCCCCTCTGGGAGGGAAGTTTCCCTGGCAGAACAGCTCTGCTGGAGCTCTAGATTGGATCCGCCAAGGTTCCGCCTTATGGCGGCGGAGTCTCGTCCCGAAAAGTTCCTCCTAATTTTTTTCTCATCGAAAGACTTCATATAGAAGAAGATGGATGTCGGAGACCCACCAGGGGGCCCACGAGGTAGGGGGGCGCGCCCTAGGGGGGGGCGCCCCCACCCTCGTGAGCAGGGTGTGGGCCCCCTGACCTTCATCTTTGCTGAGGATTTTTCTTTATTTATTTTAAGACGTTCCGTGGAGTTTCAGGACTTTTGGAGTTGCGCAGAATAGGTCTCTAATATTTGCTCCTTTTCCAGCCCAGAATTCCAGTTGCTGGCATTCTCCCTCATGTAAACCTTGTAAAATAAGAGAGAATAGCCATAAGTATTGTGACATAAAGTGAAATAACAGCCCATAATGCAATAAATATCGATATAAAAGCATGATGCAAAATGGACGTATCAATAAACAAACTTATACTTGTTGTATAGGTGAAAACATATTAATGGCATTCATAAAGACTTAACATGGAGTTGCATTTGAATTCTTGGTTCAAATGGACTTCATCCAAATGAATGCTAGCTGCATTAGCTCAAACAACATCACATCTACATGCCATGTTCATGCATCATATTGTTGCATATGATTGTGTTCTGATTTGTCGACACCATTCCTTCTCGATAGGTCCTGCTTCGGAGAGTGCTCCAGAGTACCTGTCTGAGGAGCAGTGCCCCCCTGTTGATCTACCAGGCAAGCAAACCCCCTTGTTCATTCCGATACAATCCTACCCTCTCACTCCTGCTCTCTTTTTTTGCATTAGGACAACAACGATTCAACAGCTACTTTATGCTGCGGTAGTTGAACCCATTCCTCTGCATGACCTGTCGTAGCCACAGTAAATAGTTGAAACCCACTAGCATGTGTAGGAGTTGATTGAGCCATGTTCTATTCCTACCATCCCATGCTTGCTATTGCTTAGAGTTGTGTCAGGTCTGATTCATCGGGAATGAATTGGAGTGTTATGATATGTTATGGTGCTGAGAGTTAAGCGTGTGAATATGATTTGGTAAAGGTAGCGGTGAGAGGCCATGTAGGAGTACATGGTGGGTTGTCTCATTGGGACCGTCCTTAAGAACTGAGTTTTATGTAAGTTGTCTAATGACTAGTTACTGCCACATATTGGGCTCCGGGCGCTCCAAGCTCTCTCGACTTATTAGCCAACTTGATCTCTGTCCATGAGTTGCAAATAGTTTCTGGTGTTTGTAGGTAGTGTTAGTAGTCTACCAAGTGGCACCCGGCCAGGTGGGCTTGGGACAGACTAGGCACAAGTGGCATGGTGTACCAAGCGTAGATCCATCTGGCGAGGTGGGCTTGGGAACCCTGCACACATTGTTTGGGGCCGTGAGTGAAACCCCGGCCGGATCTCCTTGCGGATGGAACCCGAATAGGCGATAAACCTGGACTAGAGTCTTGTGTGGTTAGTTATTTCATGGCCGACTCCCTCGCCAGGCTTCCGCTTGAAGGTTGCCGAGATACATGACGTGTTCATGGCGGTAAGTGGCGAGAGCGTGTGTGAAGAAGTACACCCCTGCAGGGTTAACATGATCTATTCAAATAGCCGTGTCCTCGGTTATGGACTTCTTGGATGCTTATGTGGTACATACACAACTTAAAGTGGATACTCTAAAATGCTGAAGACAAGTGTGAGTGCTATGGATGGACTTCTCGTAGGGAGACGGGGATGAATCCATAGTGGTGTATTGTGTGGTGTTTAGTGGACTCATGTGCGCCATCTCACCTCAAGAAGTTTCTCGTAGTCGTAGAACAGGATAACCACCGAGTCAAAGCTGCCTTGCTGCAACTAAACCCCACATTACCTTCTTGATACAAATGCATGTATGATAGGACCTGATGTAAGTCTTGCTAAGTACCTTTGTACTCAAGTTTGCTTTATTTATGTTTTGCATGTGACACATCTGTCTCAGTAGTAGTTCCGCTTGGACTTCGACGAGTGGCTTGTTACCTCAGCTACGATCTTGTACCCTTTGGAGGGACTTGTAGATAGTCAGGCTTCTCGGCCTTTTTCTTTTGTAGTTGTCTATACTCAGACATGTAATGCTTCCGTTGCTTGTATGGTCTGAATGATGGTTCATGAGACCTCTATTTGTATTAATGCTATGTGGCTCTTCTGGGCCTTTATCTATATGAGTTTGAGTTATGTTGTGATGCCATGTTGTACAACACATACTTGCATGTTATGCGTACGTGTGACGTGTATTGCTATGTGTGGGATCCGACAACTTAGTTGTTTATCCTTGGTAGCCTCTCTTATGGGGAAATGTAGTCTAGTGCTTCCACTGAGCCATGGTAGTCTGCTACAGCCCGGTTCACCGGAGTCCTGCTAGCCCAGCACTACTGCTCCGGAACACTCAGACTGGCCGGCGTGTGATTCACATCATTCTTGTGTCTGTCCTTTCGGGGAAATGTCACGCGGTGACATCCGGAGTCCTGCCTAGCATGCTACAGCCCGGGTTCCCGGAGTCCTGTTAGCCCAGTTGCTACAACCCGGATTCACACGCTGCTGACCGACATGTTCGATGTTGTTTCATGTATGCCTGTCCCTGTAAGTTAGTGCCACTTTGGGTTCACGACTAGTCATGTTGGCCCGGGCTCTCTGTCATATGGATGCTAGCGACACTATCATGGTAAGGCGACAACCGTGGGAATACCGTGCGTGAGGCCGCAAAGTGATATGAGGTGTTACATGCTAGATCGGTGTGACTTAGAATTAGGGTCCCGACAATGTTGGTATCAGAGCCTGACTACCTGTAGGATTACCAAGCCAACCTGGTCAAAATTGAGTCTAGAAATTCTTTAGTTATATAAGGGAATTGATTGTGGAAGGGAACGTAAGGCTCTTTTTAATCCTTATACATTATGCCTTCTGATCTTAGTCATCCTATCATTCCTACGGGGTTAAGGAACTAGGCTTTCTCTTCCGTCTATCAGTTTCACGTGTTACTACTCCGTAGTCTCTTAGGATTGGTTTATCAGAGTCATTTTTCAGTTTTCAAGTACCTCCGGTGTAGCCTGTTTAGTAATATCTCAGAACCTTGAGTTATGATGTTGAGTATGGTACTACCCCATCATTTGCAGGATGTCTCATTTTGAGAATTTTACTGCCGTTATGTTGCCAGAATTGTCCTAGGAGTTTGAGAGATACTAAATTCTTGTGCTACCTTCTACATCCTATAGTTGATGCTGAATCCATCCTTGTTTTCCTTGGTTGGTTCTTCAGGATGTCGTCAGTTAACCGAAGTTCTGTTGCTCGTAGCCGGAACCACGGAGATGGTAGGGATGAGGATCCCCAGACCAGTCTTCATTGGCAGAGTTCATGTTAGAGATGGAGAGGAACAAGCGTGAGTCTAACCGCTTGTTAGCACGTATCGAGAAGAACACCGCACCCTAGTGCAAAGAGTCAGCGACCACCTATGATCTCATTGGTTTGAAACCACCTACCTTCCATCATTCCATTAAACCACTCGATGTAGATGACTGGCTTCGTAGTATCACTCACAAGCTGCGTTCTGCGAACGTAGCTGAAAGTGACAAGGTCACCTACGCTACATATCACCTGGAAGGTCCTGCTAGTCTTTGGTGGAAGAACTATGAGGCTATGCTTCCAGCTGGCTAGATACCCACCTGGAGAGATTTCACTGAGGCTTTTCGCGAGCATCACATTCCTCAGGCTCTCATTGACCGCAAGACAGAAGATTTTTGTAGTTTCACCCAGGGTAAGATGGCTGTTGATGCTTACAGTAGAGAGTTTGAGAACCTCGCCCGCTATGCTGCAGAAGAAGTGTCCACGGACGCCAAGAAGCAGGCTAGGTTCCGGAAGGGTCTCAACCCCAAGTTGCGTCGTGATCTCCACTTGCATCATTGCAATACATTCCAAGCTCTTGTGAACAAGGCCATTAACGAAGAGACAGCTCAGCCTACTTACGAGGAGTCTCATAAGCACACCCGTGATTTTGGTTCTCCCTCCGGTTCTAGTTCTCAGAAGCGCCGGATTTGGGTTCCGAACTCTGCTCTTCCACCCGGCTACACACCGACGCCATCTTATGTGGCGCATCACCCAGTTCAGCCATATGCTCCACCCAGGCCTATAGGTGGACCGCCTGCAAATGAGGGTCCACGTCCTACCTCCAAGATTTGTTACAAGTGTGGAGAGCCAGGCCACATTGCCCGTATTTGCACTCAGACCAGTGTTGCTCCATACCAGCCCGAGAAGGTTGTTGGCCGTGGTAGTAAGCCATCACGCAAGATGATTAGTGCCAAGTCAGCTCCCACTGAACATGGATGTCTGCATGACGTCTCAGCTAAAGACGCTCATAATGATCCCGATGTCGTTCTTGGTACACTCCTTGTAAACTGTCATCCAGCATCAGTTCTGTTCGATACTGGGGCGTCTCATTCCTTCATTTCTGAAAGTTATGCCCGCTTGCACGACATGTCATTTTGTGATATGCCCTCCCCACTACTTATTCAAACTCCTGGATCCAAATGGCAAACTTCTAGGATAAGTTATGGCAATGAAATACATGTTGACAGACTTGTATTCCTAGCTTGCTTGATATCTCTTAAGTCTTCAGATATTAACATCATCTTGGGTATGGACTGGATGAAAGCTCATTATGCCAAGATTGATTGTTACACTAGGTCTGTTCAGCTCACACACCCATCTGGCAAGATAGTCACTGTCTCCACCAGAGTTGCAAAGCGTCAACTCTCTTCCAGACCTTGAGGATATCCCGGTAGTCCGTGACTTTCCGGATGTCTTTCCAGAGGAACTGCCAAGTATTCCACCTGACAGAGATGTAGAGTTTGTCATAGATCTTATCCTAGGAACCACCCCAATCTCTAGGAGAGCTTACAAGATGGCACCCTTAGAACTAGCTGAGCTTAATAAACAACTCGATGAATCCTTGCAAAAGGGTTTCATCCGTCCTAGTTCTTCTCCTTGGGCTTGCCCCGTTCTCTTCGTCAAGAAGAAGGATGGTACGGACCAGATGGTTGTAGATTATCGTCCCGTTAATTTGGTCACAATAAAGAACAAGTATCCGCTCCCCAGGATCAATGATCTGTATGATCAGCTTGCTGGATCCTTAGTCTTTTCAAAGATGGATTTGAGGTTAGGCTACCACCAAATCAAGATCAGAAATGGGGACATTCCTAAGACGGCTTTTGTCACTCGTTATGGACAGTATGAGTACACCATCATGTCCTTTGGTCTAACCAATGCTCTAGCTACATTCTCCCGCTTGATGAACTCGATCTTCATGGAGTACTTAGATAAGTTTGTCGTTGTTTACCTCGATGATATCCTTATTTACTCGAAGAACAAGGAAGAACATGTCGAACATCTTAGACTTGTGTTAGAGAAACTCAGAGAGCATCGCCTTTATGCCAAGTTCTCCAAGTGCGAATTTTGGTTGCCAGAAGTGACCTACCTAGGCCACATGATATCTGGTAAGGGCATTGCTGTCAATCCTGAGAGAGTTCAGGCCGTTCTTGATTGGACTCCACCTGAAATAGTTAAACAAATTAGGAGTTTCCTTGGTCTAGCTAGTTATTGTTGCTGCTTCGTTGAGAACTTCTCCAAAGTGGCCAAACCTCTCATGGAACTTCTCAAGAAAGATAAAAGTTTGAGTGGTCCCCACAGTGTGAGTACAGTTTTCAGGAACTGAAAAGACGCCTGACTTCTGCTCCCATACTTGTGCCACCGGATTTCACTAAGGACTTTGTTATCTATTGTGATGCCTCACGACAGGGACTAGGTTGCATTCTTATGCAAGATCGCCATGTGATTGCCTATGCATCTCGACGGTTGCATCCACATGAGGAGAATTATCCTACACATAATCTAGAGCTTGCAGCCGTAGTCTATGCACTTAAGACACGGCGACATTACCTTCTCGGTAAACGTTGCGAGATTTACACCGATCATCAGAGTCTCAAGTATATTTTCATCCAACCAGATTTGAACCTTAGGCAAAGACGTTGGTTGGAGTTGATCTCAGATTACGACTTAGGGATTACCTACACCCCAGGCAAGGGCAATGTCATGGCTGATGCGCTAAGTCGTAAGTCCTATTGCAACAATCTCGTGTTGCAGCAGGGCCAACCACTTCTTCATGAGGAATTATGTAAGCTTAACCTTCACATTGCTCCTGACGGATTCCTTTCTACCTTGGTGGCGAAACCTACCCTTGCGGATAAGATCATCTCTGCTCAGAAGCAGGATACGAGAATTTCCCGCATCAAGAGAAACACTAAGAAGGGAGTTGGTGGATGTTTCTCTATGGATGATCGAGGTGTTGTTTTCTTTGAGAACCGCTTGGTGGTTCCCAAGAACCAACATCTACGACAACTGATTCTTAAGGAGGCTCATGAATCTCCTCTCACGATTCATCTCGGTAGTACTAAGATGTATCAGGACCTACGCCAGAGGTTCTGGTGGACTAGGATGAAGATAGAAATCGCTCAGTTCATTGCTAACTGTGACATTTGTCATCGCGTTAAGGCAGAGCATCAAAGGCCTGCTGGCACCCTTCAGCCTTTAGCTATTCCTGAGTGGAAATGGGATAAAGTTGGTATGGACTTCATCACTGGCTTTCCCAAGACCAAGAGAGGGAATAATGCTATCTTCGTAGTCATTGATCGTCTTTCCAAAGTGGCTCACTTCCTACCTGTTCGAGAGAGTATCACTGCTAGTCAGCTCGCTAACTTATATATTTCTCGAATATTGTCACTTCATGGTGTTCCACTAGAGATCAATTCAAACTGTGGTAGTCTTTTCACTTCTCATTTCTGGGAGAGTTTCCAAACTGCCATGGGCACCCATCTTTCCTTCAGTACCGCTTTCCACCCTCAATCAAGTCGTCAGGTGGAAAGGGCCAACCAAATTCTCTAAGACATGCTTAGAGCTTGCGCTATCTCATTAGGTATAGATTGGGAGAAGTGTCTTCCTTTCACCGAGTTTGCTTATAACAATAGCTACCAATCCAGCCTCAAGAAAGCTCCTTTTGAGGTTCTGTATGGACGAAGATGTCGAACACCTTTGAACTGGTCAGAAACCGGTGAAAGAAAATTCTTTGGACTGGGTATGATCCAGGAGGTAGAAGAACAAGTTCGCGTCATTCGTGAGAATTTGAAAACAGCCCAATATCGTCAAAAGAGCCAGTATGACTGCCGCCATAAGGAAGTGGCTTATGAAATTGGTGACAAGGCTTACCTTCGGGTTACTCTTTTGCAGGGTACCCATCGTTTCGGTATCAAGGGCAATTTGGCTCCTCGTTACATTGGTCCTTTTTGCATTCTCGCTAAATGAGCAGAGGTTGCCTACCAGTTGGAACTACCCCCACATCTTTCCCGAGTACATGCTGTCTTCCACGTCTCTCAACTCAGGCGTTGCTTCTCGGATCCCATCCGCGGAGTGGACCACGAAACGCTTGATCTCCGATAACCTCACATATCGAGAGTACCCTGTTTGCATGCTTGATCAAGCAGAGCGTGTCACTCGACGTCATAACATCAAGTTTCTCAAGGTTCAGTGGTCTCATCATTCCGAGATAGAAGCTACCTGGGAGCGAGAAGATCGTCTTCGACTTGAGTACCCCGCTTTCCTTCCGCCGACTCCTGATTCTTGGGACGAGATTCTTTCGAGTGGGGGCGAGTTGTCACATCCCTAGTTCTGGTATGACCTAGGCTAGCCTTCTTGTGAGCATCATGTTTAAATTTCATCTAAATTTTAAATGGGGATTTGTGAAACCCTCAGATTTCATTTCTGGAAATAACCCAGATAAAATTTGCTCCAAAAAGGTCCAAGAAAATGTTCATGTTGCTCTCTGAAAATAATGGTCAGAGGTGAAATTCAAACAAATATTTTCAGGAGCTCATAAATATTTATTTTGGCCATTTGGAATTAATGCAATACTTATTTGCATTGGATATATATATGTTATATATTTTATATATGTCCAAAAATTATGCTAGTTGATGAGGAGCTCTGGAATAATACCAATAGCTCCTAGAAAAATTGGCATAAGTAGATAAATTAGTTTGGTATTATTTTTAAATCAAACAAATGTCAGAAAAAAAGGAAAGAAAACAAAAAAGGGGAAAACCTTACCTGGGCTAACCTGCGGCCTGGCACTGTGCCGGTCCAGCTGTGCTGGCCCAGCCCACTAGCCACTGCACTGTCCTCCACCTCGCGCCAGTAGGTGAGGCGTGTGCCCAGCGCGCGTGCACCGCGGTGCCGCCACGCCACCTGCCTGCCCGGCCTTCCACTCGTCCCCCTAGATGCTCTGCGCGACGCCACGCACCGCCCCGCACCTCTCTCACTCTCTCCCGTTCCTTCCCCTCCTCTCCCTCGCTCTCTCTCAACGCGACCGAGCAATGCCGTCGCCGCAGCTCGTCGCCGTCATAGCTATCGCCTCCCCATCGCAATCTCCTCGTGTCTGCAAGCTCCGCCACGTCGCCGGCTATCTCTCCGTCAAGCCACGCGCCTCGGGAGGCCCTAGAGCGCCTCCATCGACGTCGTCTTCATCCCCGGCCACCGGAGATCGTCTACGCCACCCCGCCGTCTCCAGTGCGTCCCCAAGCTCGCCATCAAGCCCGTCGAGTCCGTAGTGAGCCTCTTCTCCGTTTCCCTCTTCCCGTTCCTCCATTCTCGCGTCGTATCTCCCTTTCCCCACCACGGCCATAGCACCTCGCCGCCAGCCATGTCGCCACGCAGCCACACCTACGGGCACCTGCAACCGAGCACACCACCGTGGTCAGCACGTCTCCAGGAGACGAACGCGACCAACCCCGGCCCCTGCCGTGCACCATAGCCCCTTCTCCCCTCCCCGCCGAACTCCGGCCGCCGCCCAAGTGGTCGCTGCCGTCGATATAGGCCGTCTCCGGTGAAACGGAGGGCACCAATGGATGCGCGCGAGCACTAGCTCCTCGGTGATGGTCTTCGCAGCCCATTTGGTCGCTGGAGATGCGATCCCGAGCCCCTCTGCCGCGTTCTGCCTCGCCGGCGGCTAAACGCCGGCGGGATTGACCGGGTCCAACCACCCTGTTGACCCAGCTTTGACCCCCTGGTTCACTGACATGTGGGTCCGAGGCCCTGTTAATTTAGTTAGGTGCTAATTAATTTTAGTTAGCCACTGACTCACTGACATGTGGGCCCAGCCCTAGATTAGTTTAGTTAATCACCAAATTAGGTCTAACATGCACTGTTAGCTAACTAAGTCACTGACCAGTGGGTCCCACTAGTCAGGTTTGACCTGGGTTGGCACCTTTGACTTGTTGACGTCATGCCTCTGTCATGCTGACGAAATATATCTTTTTCTGGTTTAAAAATAAATCAGGAAAATCCAGAAAATGATATGAACTTTAAAAATTCATAGAAATTCAACCGTAGCTCAGATTGAAATAATTTATATATGAAAAATTATCAGAAAAATTCAATCTATCCATCTATACCATTTTCATGCATGATAAACCAACTTATGCTTTCTGTATAGGTGAAAACATATTAAGGCATTCATAAAGACTTAACATGGAGTTGCATTTGAATTCTTGGTTCAAATGGACTTCATCCAAATGAATGCTAGCTGCATTAGCTCAAACAACATCACATCTACATGCCATGTTCATGCATCATATTGTTGCATATGATTGTGTTCTGATTTGTCGACACCGTTCCTTCTCGATAGGTCCTGCTTCGGAGAGTGCTCCAGAGTACCTGTCTGAGGAGCAGTGCCCCCCTGTTGATCTACCAGGCAAGCAAACCCCCTTGTTCATTCCGATACAATCCTACCCTCTCGCTCCTGCTCTCTTTTATTGCATTAGGACAACAACGATTCAACTGCTACTTTATGTTGCAGTAGTTGAACCCATTCCTCTGCATGACTTGTCGTAGCCACAATAAATAGTTGAAACCCACTAGCATGTGTAGGAGTTGATTGAGCCATGTTGTGTTCCTACCATCCCATGCTTGCTATTGCTTAGAGTTGTGTCAGGTCTGATTCATCAGGAATCAAATTGGAGTGTTACGATATGTTCTGGTGCTGAGAGTTAAGCGTGTGAACATGATTTGGTAAAGGTAGCGGTGAGAGGCCATGTAGGAGTACATGGTGGGTTGTCTCATTGGGACCGTCCTTAAGAACTGAGTTCTGTGTAAATTGTCCAATGACTAGTTACTACCACACATTGGGCTCCGGGCGCTCCAAGCTCTCTCGACTTATTAGCCAACTTGATCTCTTTCCAGGAGTTGCAAATAGTTTCTGGTGTTTGTAGGTAGTAGTGTACCAAGTGGCACCCGGCCAGGTGGGCTTGGGACAGACTAGGCACAAGTGGCGCAGTGTACCAAGCGTAGATCCTTCGGGCGAGGTGGGCTTGGGAACCCTGCACACATCGTTTGGGGCCGTGAGTGAAACCCCGGCCGGATCTCCTTGCGGATGGAACCTGAATAGGCGATAAACCTGGACTAGAGTCTTGTGTGGTTAGTTAGGTCGTGGCCGACTCCCTCGCCAGGCTTCCACTTGAAGGTTGTCGAGATACATGACGTGTACATGGCGGTAAGTGGCGAGAGCGTGTGTGAAGAAGTACACCCCTACAGGGTTAACATAATCTATCCGAATAGTTGTGTCCTCGGTTATGGACTTCTTGGATGCTTACGTGGTACATAGACAACTTAAAGTGGATACTCTAAAATGCTCAAGACAAGTGTGAGTGCTATGGATGGCCTTCTCGTAGGGAGACGGGGATGAATCCACAGTGGTGTATTGTGTGGTGTTTAGTGGACTCGTGTGCGCCATCTCACCTCAAGAAGTTTCTCGTAGTCGTAGAACAGGATAACCACTGAGTCAAAGCTGGCTTGCTGCAAGTAAACCCCGCATTACCTTCTTGATACAAATGCATGTATGATAGGATCTGATGTAAGTCTTGCTGAGTACCTTTCTACTCACGTTTGCTTTATTTATGTTTTGCAGGTGAGACATCTGTCTCACTAGTAGTTCCCCTTGGACTTCGGCGAGTAGCTTGTTACCTCAATTATGATCTTGTACCCTTGTGAGGGACTTGTAGATAGTCAGGCTTCTCGGCCTTTTTCTTTTGTAGTCGTCTGTACTCAGAGATGTAATGCTTCCGTTGCTTGTATGGTCTTAATGATGGGTCATGAGACCTCTGTTTGTATTAATGCTATGTGGCTCTTTTGGGCCTTTATCTATATGAGTTTGAGTTATGTTGTGATGCCATGTGGAAAACACATACTTGCATGTTATGCGTACGTGTGACGCGTATTGCTATGTGTGGGATCCGACAACCTAGTTGTTTATCCTTGGTAGCCTCTCTAATGGGGAAATGTAGTCTAGTGCTTCCACTGAGCCATGGTAGTCTGCTACAGCCTGGTTCACCGGAGTCCTCCTAGCCCAGCACTACTGCTCCGGAACACTTAGACTGGCCGGTGTGTGATTCACATCGTTCCTGTGTCTGTCCTTTTGGGGAAATGTCACACGGTGACATCCGGAGTCCTTCCTAGCCTGCTACAGCCCGGGTTCCTGGAGTCCTGTTAGACTAGTTGCTACAGCCCGGATTCACACGCTGCTGACCGACATGCTCGATGTTGTTTCATGTATGCATGTCCCCGTAAGTTAGTGCCACTTTGGGTTCACGACTAGTCATGTTGTCCCGGGTTCTCTGTCATATGGACGCCAGCGACACTATCATATACGTGAGCCAAAAGGCGCAAACGGTCCCGGGCCATGGTAAGGCAACACCCGTGGGAATACCGTGCGTGAGGCCGCAAAGTGATATGAGGTGTTACATGCTAGATCGGTGTGACTTAGAATCGGGGTCCTGACACCAAAACCAACTACAGGGCGCGGAACCGTATTGGAGGGATGGCTCAATGGGCCATGCAAAATTCACAGTACACCGGATACACTACAAAAAAATACACTTCTGTGATGATACGTGTTTGTCACAGTAGGTCGCGTTTTTTGTCATGCATGTACATCCATGATGATTTAATGGCAGAATCAAGATAGCCATACTTGTGCTGTCGTAGAAGTGTTCCGTGACATTACCAAAATTATCATCACCGAAATGTCCACTTCCATGACGATAAATCGCGAGTCACAAAAGTGCTTTCGTCAAGGGTGACCCACACGTGGCATCCACCGTAACGGAACACTGTTAAGCTATCGGGTCGGGTTTTGGATCCGATAACCCGTTAACAGCCCTGACCAATGGGGATTTTCCACGTGTAAAATCATCATTGGATGGAGGAAACACGTGTCGGCTCACCGTTGGGACAGATGGCATCCGCTCATTGGACCGAAGGCGCCTATGATACGGCGACACGTGGCACGGCCCAACAGAGGCCCATTCCTGTGAAAAGGCTGGCCCGTTTGACTTGGTCAAAAGGTGGCGAGCCGGCCCACAGAAAGCCTGTTAACGGCCTGTCTCCATATAGCCCATTTATAGCCCGCTAACCCAGGGCCCGTTACGCCCTATCCGATTTAGGCCCAGTAGCGTCATCTGGGCCGTCTAATATGATTCAGCCCCTTTTAAATTCCGGCCCATGTGTGGCCCATGACTTCTTTCGGCCCATATGAGGACCTTTGTAACTCTTGGTCCATTAACGGCCCGTGGTGAAACTGGCACATATTGAAAAGTGTATCACTTTATACCCATTAACGGCCCGTTATTCCATTGGGCCATTTCTAGCCCAAGTTATCTTCCGGCCTTCTCAGGGCCCATTGATTCTTGGGCTCATTTGCAGCATTCGGTTACATACGGCTCATTACTTTCATTTTCTGCTTGTGGGCCAAATTCAGCCCCTCATTACAGTCGGCCCGTTTGCGGACCATTAATACGTTGGGCCATTTACATGTCAAAAAAAACCTGCTGGGCTATTTTCATAGAGTTATCAAATACGGCCTATTAACGGCCGTTATGGTCCACGAATAGTACGGCCCATGATTGGCGAAATGATGATACGCCCCGTAGAAGGCCCATGGATCCTACGGCCCATATGAGGCCCATGGATAGTATGGCCCATAGAAGGCCCATGGATCATACGGCCCGTAGAAGGCCCATGGACCCTACGGCCCGTAGAAGGCCCATGGACCCTAAGGCCCGTATAAAAGGCCAATGGATCCTACGGTCGGACGAACCGGCAGGAGGCCCATGGTTACAACAGTCCGTGTGTTGCCATGATTATTTTGGCCTAGTTACCAAAAATAGGCTATTGTGGCCACTAGAAAAAAACAGAAAAAGAACAACAGTGAATACAAGCAAACAACTAAACAAGACAATAAGGAAATAAATAAGCAAGCAATTAATGCTAGCCTATTACCTCTATTACACATATTACATCCACTTGGCATCAAAGTTCGCCACTAGTGCAAATATAGGGAACAAAGCAGCACATTACATACATTGGCCGTCAAAATTGGCCACCAGTGCAACTAAACGCGGCAGCAAAACAAGAGCATAACTGAAACAACTTCAGAAGAGCTCAAGAAACGTTATCCTGGGTATCCACCATGCTGGCAATAAGCTTAGCAAGCTGATTAGCTTTGTCCTGTTTGGCACTAAAATCCTCCAACGCTTGTTGTTGCACCAGAAAGTATGCATCTGAATGCTCCAGGGACTTCCGCAGTCCTTCCGCTTCTTGTCACAGCACATCTGATCGATGTCTTTCAGCTTGTAGTTGAGACTCAAGAAACCGAACTGATTCAGACAGTGAGTTCGAATAGCTTGTGCAAGCGGTAGTGGCCAGTAACTCGAACACTAAACCAATACAGGAATTTGGGGTTGTCTCGCTGTCTTCAAGATAGTCTTCCTTAGCTGTTTTGTCAGCTTTGTTGGAGACCAACAAGGATGTGTCACTATCCTGAACCTTATATGCATTACTTCCTTTACCATTGCTTAATAAGGCACTCTTCCCCAATATTCTGTCAGCATTCTAAAAGAAGAAACAAGAAGACACATAACAAGTTTAGCATGTACTAGTATATGAGACTCATCTCGGTGAACCAGTTCATTAGTAAGGTGGACAGGATTAAACTACCAAGTCTTCTATTACCAAGTACTAGTACATAATAAAAGCATCAAACAAACATATATCTATGTCCTATGGATCCTTCAATTTAAAAATAAGTTTGTATGAGTAAATACAGTGATACAAGATAAAAGCAATCATAGTTAAAAAAGGCGCGCCTAACCGAGCGCTTAAGCACGCCTAGGCTCTAGGCGTTGGCAAAACGCATTGCGCATAACTACGCATAATCTGTGCATAACTGCGCATAAGCATGCGCTTTGGTCAGTAAAGCACAAGGCGGTGGCAAAACGCACAATTAACACCTAGCGCTTTTTAGAACTATGATAGCAATGGAATCTTCAATTGGAATAGTTGTTCTTCAGGTTTAGGCACTTGTTCTACATGAACAGAGTACAGTAAGACGCAACAATATAATAATTAAAAATAGAAAATGAGCTCATAGGCCTTACCACATTCTTCGTTCGGGACCAGTATAGAACAAGGCATTCCCAGTCATCGTAAAGTAAATGTGTCTCAGGAGAAGTAAGGGAATTTGATGAGTTTCTTTGCCGGTGAAGTACGTTTTCTTCAGGTAATTCCGATACTGCCACCAAGCATTATTCAAGATAGCGGAGGTATTAGCATAGGTTACCTCATCCTGAGTTTCCAAATCGGTCCGTCTCTATAGAGAAAAATGTGAAAATTTGCTGTATTATAACCATCATGGAGGTAGGATGTATGGGACGAAGCAAAGTAATTGCCATGAATAACATTACTTACACATAACTCCTAGACAAACACCTGCAACTGGCATTTTCCTTCATCTTCAGTATAATATTTCCATGTTGGGAAGATACGCACATACGATTTAACAACATCAAATGCGATAGATGCTAAACTATGACTAGCTAGTTGTGCTTCCTCCACAGGAATAGGCATACTAACTGGTGGAGTTGGGGTTCACCGTGATAGTACTGGCCCTTTGGGCACTAGAGCTGACTTACTAATTGCTCTTGTTTGGGAGCTCTGTGGTGGAGATGGTGATGTGTCAACAGGAACTGGGTTACTATCGGCTGGGGTTGGGGTTAGATTGGGTGAAGTTGGTTCTCTGTCCATCGCAGTAGGGGTACAATCTGCGAGAGTTTGGGTTTTGTGTGGTAGGGCTGGTTCTTGTGCATGTACAACCGGGGTGCTATCTCCACCAAGAGGTAGCACTATTTTATTTGAAGACTGTGTTTTTAGTACGCTAGATACTGGCATCACCCGCTCCAATTCAAATTGCTAATAAACAGGAAACATAGTTGAATGTACAGACATTGTATGAGAGACAGATGCAATAGATAGTGTGGAAAAAAGAGGGCATGAAATAGTTGACATGTATATTGTTTAACTAAAACGGATAGCATGACATAATTTCACATATATGATGTCTATCTAAACTAGATAGCATAGCATAACATAATTCAAAGATATGATGAATAACTAAACAAGATCGCATGACATAATTCACCTACATGTTATCTAAGTAATCAGGATCACATCATTTAATTCACATATGTGATTTATATGCTAAATAGAGGGCATTCGATATGATGTCTGAACTAAGAACATGGTGTTGAATATTGTGTATATGTTGTCCAAACTATGCAATGCAAGACACCATATGCATGATATGAGCAGTATAACCGTGCCAAGTTAGAGCATACACCTCAGTGGGGGAATAGGACTGGTCATCTGTCTCTGAATCCATCTCTGAGGAGCTATCGAGACCCAACAAGAGATCTGCTTCGACAGGTAGCATTGTCTTCTCCGAAGGCCTTGTTTTCACTCCAGATTTTTCCATCTCCCACCCAAATGGCTGATTCACAGGAAGAGTAGTTTAATGTACAAACATTGTCGACAAATGGAAATGTAATGAAGAAAAGGATGGGCAAGATATCATTCAAATATATGATGCCTGGTTAAACAGGATGGCATTGCACATTTCACATATATTATGGCTGGCTAAAAGACATGAGACTGCATAATTCCCATATATGATATAGAAACTAAACAGGTGGCATTACAGAACATGTCTAAACTAAGCAGATGACATATATGATGTCAAAAGTAGGAACTGCAAGGCAACATATGCATGATATGACTAACATCATCATGCCAAGGTAGAGAAAACACCTTGGGGGTAAATAGGAGTGGACAGCGGCGTCTGAATCCACCTCAGAACAGATATATTCCTTTGGATTACAATCTGGAGAGGGGTGGGGAGGGTTTTCCATTGAACCCACCATGGAGCGATGTCTGCATGACATTGTATTGCCGCGCAAAACTCTTCTCTTTTTCACTACATGTTCGGCATGACTGTGTAAATATCTGACATGCATACGAAAAGAATATGGTGAGATTATGTAAGGAGAGCATGCAGAAATTTAGAGTGATGGTAAGAACCAGTGGATCGACGTTTTTCCGTTGAACCAAAATAGCCCTAATGGATCGACGTGAATGTATAGTATTAAGTGATGCAACAAGTGTACAACCTCTTTGCCGTAGCCATGTCGACCTCAGCATCATCGGGTTGGTCGCTGAAATAGTTGAGGCAGAGGTGGCCGTCGGAGGTGTGGAGGAAGATCTGAGGGATCTATAGACAGCGTCCAGGGCACTGCTCTGTTGTGATGGATCATTCTGTCATTGGAGCAGCTCCGGTGAGCCGTAAGACGTCAAGGCTGAAGCAGCACAAGACATACATCGTCAATCTCAAGTGGGATTCTAATAGCATCTCCAATAGATGATGTAAAATGGATGTAAAATGAACATCACCAAAAACCACCTGACTACAATAGATGAGGTAAAAACTGTTGACTCTGAACTTAACTGTCAAAACTGAAATTTACTGTGGAATCTAAATGCTACTGTAGAAACTGAACGCAATGGTAGCAGAGAGGCACTTGACATGTAGTTTAGGGAGGGCATGCAGTTCATCTTCAACCCGCACCCCCTGAGCTGCCAGCCACCACCGGCCGAACCGCCGGCCCCAGCGCCGCCTCGCCGCCCCGAAACAACTCGCCATCGCCGCCCCAGCCAGCCCTCTAGGCCCTGCTCCCCCCACCCTGAACCCTAAGATAGATAGCGTGGTACCTCTCCGGCGAGCCCCCGTCCCCGCTGCAGGTGGTTCTTCCTTAACTCTGGCGAGCCCCCCCAACCCCTGAAAATCGACCGACCCAAAAGTCGATTCAGCCGACTGAAGTGTGGCTTAATCGGAGCAGAGCAGCAACACGAGCGAGGGGGAGAGCAGCAGTAGCAACTGGGTGAGCAAGCGATCGAGCGAGAGCTGGAGCAGCAGCAGCAGCGTGAGCGAAAGCCGGAGCAGCAGCAGCAGATCCGGCTGGTATGGACACCACCGCCGAAGGGGCCTCGCACTGGGGGAGAGCCACCGTGGAGATGTCGCCCGTGGCGCCGGCTTCAAGGTAGCCGCTCCATGGGGGTACGGGATGGAGCACTGTCGGCGCCGGGAGGTCGAGTTAAGGAGAAGGTGCCATGCGATGAGTCTACAACCTCTTTGGTCGCGCCGAGTAGGCCTTGACTTCGTCCGAGGAGTCGGTGAGGATGTTGCGGTTCCGATGGAACAGGTTAAGGTGGCGCTGTGGGGATGGAGCAACCGCAATATATGAGTCGATCGTCGGAGCAGCTCCTTGGAGGTGGAGGATGGGCGGTTGAACCGACGGGACGGCGAGATGGATGACAGATCCTCATCCGGGGAGGTGGGCGAGGGACGTCGAGCTGTTGCGGTGGACGACGTCGTCGGGGAAGAGGCTCTGGTTGGGCAGCGGTGACGTGGCAGACGGAGGAGGGTGGGGTTTCGCGGCTGGAGCGGAGAGGTTATGGTGGCCTGGGATTTCGAATGGCGAAATGGGGGCGATGGGAGGGGTGTAGCATGACTTAGGGACGCGCTTGTCCAAAATGTAGGGTGTGTTACAAAAGTACCCCCCACCGATTTGAACTAGCGGCCCTTTCGGATCAAGGTTAGAAGGGGGATTTCGCGTGTCGGGATTTGGCAGCTGGAGGGAGTTTTCGCGCGCGTTGTAATTTCGGGATAGCAAGGCGCGGGTTGTGAAGGCGCCAGTTTTGGGAGCACGATATCTTAATTTTCGGGATATAACAAGACGCGGCTTGAATTTTAGGGACAATCCTAACGTCTAGTAATATTGTACTTGTGCGTACCAAATCAATTCGCACTTCCCTCAACCAAAAAGAAAACGAAAAAAATAAAACTATTCACACCACACAAGGAGAGAGTCTTGCCCCGTTTTACTACACAAATGCTATTCAAAGCTACTCCCTCCTTCCATCTGGGCCTAATGCGTTTTTCGATGCTAACTTTGACCAAATATTAGAGCAATGATATATGACATGCAACTTACACAAAGCACACCGTTAAATTCGTCTGTGAAAGGTTCTTTTAATGATATAATTTTCACATTGTGCATGTCATGTACTATTAATCTTGTCAATAGTCAAAGGATGTCTTAAAAATCTCATTATGCCCTATATAGATGGAAGGAGGGAGTATGAATCCATGTTATGTCCGATTAAATTTTTTCGCTTGCTGTATAATGCATGTAACCTACTCATACCAACATTTTAGTGCATTCCAAATGTCTATACTACCGCTGCAATTCGAACTAAATTTGAATTCGTTTCTCTATTTCAATAAGAATCTACAATCATGATTGTTGCCAACTTCAACCATCATAGTTTCCTTTCTATCTGCCAGATATAAATCGGGCAGCCTATAATGCAGGATGGCGGGCACACCATCATCAACAACTCCGTTTTTTATAAGAGTAGAGATAAAATATATTAAATGTAGTATAACATGTTCATAACCACACCATGTGTATCACCGTTATATATATTCACACATGCGTCGGTTTGAAACACTATGATAAATTCTTCAAATATCCGAATTCGCTTTTTATAATGAAGTATATATGATCTCTATTCGTCTTTTACACCCACACAATCCTCTTATCTTTGTAGCTAGCGCTAACTTTCTCTTGTGCATGCACACGCCCGCATCCCTCTCACCATCCGTCAGCATTCTCTAGCTCCATCGCGCAAATTCGTCTTTTCACTTTAGGTCGTTCACCCACGGTGTGTGTAGGCCCCCCAGCTCCTTCTTTACGGCACATATCGATCGATATGCCTCTCTAGCCAGGTGTGCCTAGCACAAACACAAGCTTCCCCTCTTCTCTTGTCACTGTGCATCCCTCACTCCCACCACTCTTTTCATCGTTCTCGTACTCGCACACTCTTCCCCCCTCGATATAGTATGCCTCTCGTACCACCTCCTACATGCATCCCTCTCTCTTTATCCTTCTCCTCGTGCCTCATTTGCTTCTAACACACACATGCATGTATACCGATCGATCTCCCAACATATACCTAGATCGACTTTAACTACCCCCCCCCATAGATCGACGTACCTCACAAGTTATGTCTCTCCTTTCTCTAACAAAGGGCGATTGATCTTACTATGTAGTTATGTCTGCTTACCACATCCACATCGTCCCCCCTCATCATTCGTGCATGCCTCCTGACCCGTCTCTCACACGCACGGGCACAAACAACAAGCAGCTATCTCCTCTCTTATTGATGTTGCGGGCGTGCCCTCCGTTTGTCTAGCAAGCCTATCCCACCATTTGTTAGAAGCAACTCCACTACCACCCCCTCCAACACTAGCTCTGTCTCTCTCCCAACCTTATTCCTCTCCTGCACATATGCATGGATGTCGATCGATCTCCCTTAATACATGAGGCAGATCGATCTCCTTAATACATGAGGTAGGCCTCTCTCCTCCTCCACACATATACCAGCCATTGTACCTCTATAGTTAATTGGGCCTCGCTCTTCCCCCACCACACACTGATAGTCGAGCACTGCAGGTAGGTATCCATGCCACAGAGACAAACTGCACATGTCCCATCTCACGTTCCAGTAGGCCAGCCACTCTATATCTTTGACGTGGGCACACACAAATTCGATGGCACTCTTTATCGATCACACGCGCAAACACACACATCATCCCTCTCTTTGATTCTATGGACACCTCAAGCCAATGATACCTCCACACTCTTCTCGTGGATCGCCCCCTCTATATATATGTTATATCCAGGACTCTATTTCCCACACATTGCATATGTTACATTTTTTGATTGACCCCCCCAAAAAAAACTCTCAAGAACCCACACACTATATCTCGAAGAAGAGAGTGTCCTTGTCATCAAGGCGGTAGCAGTTGTACTTGTACTGACTCTTGGCAATCCCAATCTTCACCTTTTTCACCATAGCATCAAGAAGCTGAGCTTGGCGAATCTGGTCTTCTAAGGTAGGAGAGACTTGCAGGTTGGCAAGGAAACCTTGAGGAACAACTTGCAGATTAAGTTTGCGGAAAGCTTCACAAAGCTCGGGTTGATAAGGCTTAAGAATCAGACTGTTGCGGTAAGCTTTCCTGCTCAAAGCTTCAGCAATCACATTGGCCTTGCCTGGAGTATACTCAATACTCGGATTATACTGTTGAATCATTTCGACCCAACGAGTTTGCCTGAGGTTGAGATTAGGCTGAGTGAAGATGTACTTGAGACTCTTGTGATCGGTGAAAATGTCCACTTTTCTTCCCAATAGAAGATGTCTCCAAGTCAAAAGAGCATGCACAACTGCCGCCAACTCGAGGTCATGAGTGGGGTAGTTCTTCTCATTAGTCTTCAAGTGGCGAGATGTATAAGCAACAACTTTCTTCTCTTGCATCAATACTGCGCCAAGACCTTGGAGAGAGGCATCACAAAAGACCTCGTACGGTTTGGATTCATCAGGCGGAGTCAGAACTAGAGCAGTGATCAATTTCTCTTTCATAGTGTTGAAAGCAATATCACACTCCGGAGACCAAACGTACTTGACGTGCTTCTGGAGAAGATTTGAGAGAGGCTTCGCGATCTTAGAAAAGTTTTCAATGAATCTTCGGCAATAGCTTGCGAGACCGAGAAAACTGCGGAGTTGCTTCACGTTCTGAGGAGGTTCCCAATTCACAATTGCAGACACCTTCTCAGGATTCACGGCAATGCCCTTGGCAGAGATGATATGACCAAGATAAAGAACCTCATCAAGCCAAAATTCACACTTGGAGAACTTGGCGTAGAACTGATGTTCCCTGAGCTTATCAAGAACCAAACGCAAATGCTTGGCATGATCTTCCTTGTTCTTCGAGAAAACCAGAATGTCGTCAAGATAGACCAAAATGAAGTCATTGGTGTAGGCGTTGAAGATGAAGTTCATCATGCGAGAGAACGTCGGAGGAGCGTTGGCGAGGCCAAAAGACATGACAGTGTATTCGTATGAACCAAAGCTTGTTCTGAATGCTGTCTTGGGAATATCTTCTTCACGAATGCGAATCTGGTGATAACCCATACGGAGATCAAGCTTGGAGAATACTTGGGCACCTTTGAGTTGTTCGAACAGCTCATTGATGTTGGGAAGTGGGTATTTGTTCTTGATGGTCTTCTTGTTCACTGGACGGTAATCAACACAAAGTCGGTCCGTTCCATCCTTCTTCTTCACAAAAAGAACACCACAACCCCATGGAGAAGAACTAGTCCGGATGAGACCCATTTTCTCTTGCATATCGAGTTGCTTCTTCAGCTCCTTCAACTCTTCAGGTCCGAGCTTGTAAGGACGTTTGCACACAGGTTCCGTGCCAGGCTCAAGATCAATAACGAATTCAACTGGCCGGTGCGGAGGCATTCCTGGAAGCTCTTCTGGAAAGACGTCTTGATATTCGCAAACGACTGGAATTTGCGAAATAGCGTCCAATTCACCCTTCTCATTGAGAGAAAACAGACGAATGGTATCATCACGAGCGGCAAAGACAATTACATCCTCAGACGAATGAGTCAATTGAATCTGCCTGGCTGCACAATCAAGCTGAGCCTTGTGCTTAGAAAGCCAATCCATTCCGAGAATAAGATCAATATCCGAGTCACCAAGAACATTTGGAGAGGACAAGAACTTATAGTCACCCAAAGTGATAGTAACATCCGGAACGCATACTCGAGATGTCATTTGACGGGCCGGAGAGACGATAGCCAACGGCTTCGGCAACACTTGAGCAACAAAATCATGCTTAGAACGTGAAGGTCTCGAGATGAAACAATGCGATGCACCAGTGTCAAAAAGAACTTTTGCGGGAATATCATTAAGAGGAAGGTTACCCATGATCACATCTGACGAGTCCTCTGCCTGAGCTGCATTCATCAAATTGACCTTGGCATGCTTGGGGTTATGCTTGACCACAGCTGTACTTGCCGATCTGACAGGAGGAGGAGGAGGAAGACGCCTCTGATTGAGACACTTGTTGGCATAGTGATCCTTCTGTTGGCACTTGTTGCACGTGACCTCTGAAAGCGGACGGTGATACGGAGCACTCGATCTTGGAGCTTGAGACGAAGTCTTGTTCTGAAAGCCAGGGTTGGGTGGGTGGGAAGAACCACTGCCACCTTTGCTCTTCTGCTGATACGACTGACGGAACGGAGGAGGAGGAAGCCAAAACTTCTGCTGCTTGGCCACTTGAGTAGAGGAAGAAGGAGTAACATCTCGGACTCGCTTCTTGGAAGCATCACACCTCAACTGAGCAGCCTCTTGCTTCAGTGCCATGTTGTAGAACTCATCGTATCTCAAGGGCTCGAAGAGAACAAGAGCGAGCTGAATATCTTCTCTGAGACCACCCCTGAACTGATATATCATGCTCTTCTCATCAGGGACGTCCTGCTTGGCAAAGCGGGCGAGCTTCTGGAACAACTTGTTGTAGTCATAGACAGACAAAGAGCCTTGCTTCAGATTGCGGAATTCCTCACGCTTGCTTTCAACCACGCTCTGCGGAATATGATGAGCTCGGAAATCTCGACGGAAATCATCCCAAGTGATAACATGTCCACCTCTGGAATCCTTGTACTGTTGGAACCATTCTGCAGCTTGATCTTTGAGTTGGAAGGAAGCGAACTTAACAAAGTCCTCAGGCCTGACGTTACTGCACTTGAAATGCTTACACAGATCCACAAGCCAATCGTCAGCATCAGTTGCCTCAACACAATTGTTGAAAGTCTTTGGCCCGTTAGCAAGGAACTGGTTGAGTGTAGCAAAGTGAGTCTGATTGCTGCCTTGATTCCCTTGACTGCCTTGATTGCGCTCTTGAAGAATTTGCATGATCAACTGTGTGTTTGCATTGGTTGTGGCCATCACAGCTTGCCATGCCTCTGGAGGAGGTGGAGGTGGTGGCGGATCAGGATTCGGAGTCGTGCGCGTTGGAGGAGCCATCCTGAAGAGGTTGACCACCATTAGCACATTGACAGACAAATATTGAAGCTGAATCCAACGGAATGAAAATTGCAACATATATTCTTCACATCCGAACAAAATGAACGAATGCATTCCTCTTAAAATGGTCACATATCCATAAATTGAGAAGCCACGAATAATTAAGGTAGAGAAATAAATCAACAAGGTACGGATCAAGAACGAATAATCGGTAAGACATCCCAATCTCAAACCAATATCAGTGGAAGAAGAACTAGAGCTACTAGAATTCCCACCTATGAAACTCCCGAACCTTTCCGGTTATGCAATCAGGTGTTGGGGATACAGGGGAAGCATAATATCTCACCCAAACTAGCAAATCCTACATCCAGCTGTATCCATCCTTCAACACATAACCAAGAAAACTTCAGAAACCATCTACCTCAACCTTCGAAAAGCATCCGTTATACAAGTTATGGCGATACTCCCGACCTCCCGCCCCAGTACTGGGTGGCGTCGAGGTTATGTCACCAACGAACTGCATAAAAGAGATTTTCGATGTCGGCGTACTAAACTCAGGTATTCCAGAACTGCAACGATAAAATTATGATGACAACACCTCAGAGCTCAACTCCCCGGGACACTTCCACTAAACCCCTTCATAAATCCATCAGAACGATTCCAAGATACCCGCGTGATCCTAAAATTTTTTTAGTGAAATTTGAGAAGAGAAGAGTCAAAACTCTACGTCAGGATGCCTTACCAGAGCGATGAGGAGACTGGGAAGTAAAAAGAGTTCCTAAACTCTCCGATATATAATTCCTAAATGACTCAAAACATTTTTCTAGACACAATTCAGCCGCTAAAAACGATCAAGCAATGGGGCTCCTAAGGTCGGGGAAGGCTCTGATTACCAACTTATAACACCCTCGATGCGACTATAGCTCCCACGTGTCGAGGCATGACTTAGAGACATAATCGCATTGAAGGCATATGTCGCAAGTTAGGCAATCTTCACAACATCCCATGTAATATGATAATAAAAGGGAGATAACATAGTTGGCTTACACTCGCCACGTCAACCAAGTGCATTAATAACATTACATCATCCAAACACTCATGGCCCGACTATGGCGCCAAAATAAAAGAGAACCCAACATGCGACACGGTCCCAATCACCCCCAACTGGGCACCACTACTGATCATCGGGAAAGGAAACATAGTATCGTTGAGAGTCTTCGTCGAACTCCCACTTGAGCTCACACGCATCTCCTGGAGCGGAATCATCAGGCCCTGCATCTGGTGTAATAGTAATCTGTGAGCCACAGGGACTCAGCAATCTCGCACCCTCGCGATCAAGACTATTTAAGCTTATAGGTATGGCAAGGTAAAAATATGAGTGGAGCTGCAGCAAGCGACTAGCATATATGGTGGCTAACTTATTCGCAAAAGGAGAGCGAGAAGAGGAGGCAAAGCACGAGCGAGAAACTAGAGAACAACCTGCGCAAACATTACTCCAACACCGTGTCCACTTCCCGGACTCCGCCGAGAAGAGGCCATCACGGTAACACACTCGGTTGATTCATTTTAATTAAGTTAAGGTTCAAGTTATCTACAACCGGACATTAACAAATTCCCATCTGCCCATAACCGCGGGCACGGCTTTCGAAATTTCAATCCCTGCAGGGGAGTCCCAACTTAGCCCATGACAAACTCTCACGGTCAACGAAGGAATAGACCTCCTCCCAAGACGTTACTCGGTATCTCGGTAATTCAAGACACTTCGACAGGTTAAAACAAGACCAGCAACACCGCCCGAATGTGCCGACAAATCCCGATAGGAGCTGCACATATCTCTTTCTCAGGGCACACTCAGATAAGCAATCCGTACAACTAAAACCAGCCCTCGAGTTTCCCCGAGGTGGCGCTGCAAGGGGCTCTAGTTTGGACCAACACTCAGAGGAGCACTGGCCCGGGGGGTTAAAATAAGATGACCCTTGAGTCTGCAGAACCCAAGGGAAAGAAAAGGCTAGGTGGCAAATGGTAAAACCAAGGTTGGGCATTGCTGGCAAAGCTTTAATCAAGGCGAAATATCAAGGGGTTCCCATTATAACCCAACCGCGTAAGGAACGCAAAAATCCGAGAACATAGCACCGATATGACGGAAACTAGGGCGGCAAGAGTGGAACAAAACACTAGGAGAGAGGCCGAGCCTTCCACCCTTTAGCAAGTATATAGATGCATTAAGATAACATGGCAATATAATGATATCCCAACAAGTAAATAAATGTTCCAATAAGGAACGGCCTCCAATCTTCACCTGCAACTAGCAACGCTATAAGAGGGGCTGAGCAAAGCGGTAACATAGCCAATCAACGGTTTGCTAGGACAATGGAGGGTTAGAGGTTTGACATGGCAATTTAGGAGGCATTCAAGCAAGTGGTAGGCATCGTAGCAATGGCATAGCAAAAGAGCGAGCAAACTAGCATAGCAAAGATAGTGGTGATTTCGAGGGTATGATCATCTTGCCTGCACAGTTGTCAGAGTTGACTGGATCCTCAAAAGAAAACTCAACGGGCTCCTCGTGAGCGAACTCGTCTCCCGGCTCTAACCAAACAAGACAAACAAGCAACAAGGATACAATCAACCACGTGCAAGACCAAGCAATATGATGAAATGATGATATGCTATGCGGAATGCGATGCGGGATGCGAAATGCAAGATATGACAGGAAATGCATGAACCTGGCCTCAACATGGAAATCCAAGTGTGCCACTGGAAATATGAGATGAAATCGCTTGAAAACGATATAAAGAACGCCGGAATCGGAGTTACGGTTTGAAAATGGCAAGCGATTCAAAAATGACACCGGTCTGCGATTTACAGCAAGTAGGCATCTAAATGCAACGAAATGAACATGCTACAGCATTCAAACATGGCATCAAAATAAATGGCAGGGAAGCATTCAAGATGCTTAACAAAAGTCTAGCACTGAGCTACGGCCAATTCATCCATTAGGAGGTTCGAACAAGCATGGCAAAAACGCAAATGGTAAAACAGATCTCAGACTTGTTTGGAATTTCAGATCATATAGCCCTCTTCGGAGCAACAAAACAACATGCTACAGGACCTGAACATGACAAAGAAAGACACGGCATGGAGCTACTCAACAAGCTTAACAAAAGTCCCTTAGTTACCTTGAGCCAAAAGGGATCACAAAATATACTAACAAGCACACAAACATAACAAAAACATAATCAGTTTTCAGACTTAGTGAAAACTGGGACATGCTGAAACATAACTCACGAAGGCATGTTTACAAGCTCGATGGACTCACCACGGTGTAAGTCATGGAAAGACAAGCATACATCCCTTAATAAGGCACAAAATACAAGCTATACATGGAAAGAACAATGGCATAGCATGCACGGATCAACTACAATAACATCGGCAAAATCGCAAACAAGTTGACGATCTGCCCAGATTTGCAACGAAGCAAAAGTAGAGCTCGATTGACTCAAGCTAGGCTGCTCCATAATTGCAAACAAAGACATGGATGGATAGAGCATTATAAGATTAACAAAACTCCCTTAATGATCATCCTCAAAAGAGGCACGGATCACTAGGAAACAACAAGAACATATGGCATCATGAGATAAACAATCCCAGGACTTAGTGAAATTACTAAGTCCCTGAAAACAGAATTAGCAAGTGCACCACTTTGCAAGCTTGCACAAGTCACCACACACATCCTAAAAATACATGGGTTGCACCTCTGGAAAGATGACAAAACACTTAACAAAACATATGTAGAACTCACGGGCATAGCACGCACACAATAATCATGGGAAAAATGACAAAAGTGCTAAACGGAGTAACAGATCTGACAATTCACTCAAGTAGCCCTCTTCTAACAGCATTTCGGGCATCAAGATGAGCTCAAATGAAAATGATGCAATGGAATGAAATGATGTACTCTCTGAGATGAACATTTTGATATACTATATGCATGAATCGGAGCCACGCATGCAAAGCTATGGAGCCGCGAACAGGAGCACATGGATCTACAAATCTCCGGGACTTAGTGAAATTATACCCTCTAGAAACTGGACGGGGTGATGCGGGACGAGGAGATCCAGGCGGAGATGACGGCGTTTGGATCGGGGAGTGGGTGGATCTGATCCCACTCCCGGATCGGATTCGGCCCGGGGCTGAGGAGGCTGGCGATGGCCGACGGCGGAGGGCGGTGCCGATGGCGATGGCGGTGCAGGACGGCGCCGGCGACCCGGCCAGCGAAGTCCGGCGAGCGGGCGCGGTCGCTGGTGCGCCCAGGCGGTGGCGAGGAGCGCGGGTGGCGGCGGAGGAACCGAGGCGAGGCGCGGCGGATCCGACGATCGTCGGCGCGGGCGGCTGGCCGGAGTGGCGGCTCGGGCGGCAGGGCGGCGCCGGCAGGGAGGCGGCGGGCGCGGGCGGCGCGGCGATGCGGGCCGGGGAGGCCTGGCCGCTGGCAGCGGCGGGCTGGCGGTGGAGGCGGCGAAGTGGGGCGGGGCGCGAGCCAATGGTGGAGTGCCACGTGGTGGTGGACAGGCACGGCGGACGTGTCCGTCGGCGGGGCAAATGTCCGGTGCGCGCGAAGACGAATGGAGCTAGGGTCTCGGGGGGAGGAGAAGATCCGGATTTCGGGGGTTCTTTAAATAGGCATAGGAGGAGCTAGGAGAGTCCAAATGAGGTGCGGTTTTCGGCCACGCGATCGTGATCGAACGCTCTAGGACATGGAGCAGAGTTTGGTGGGTTTTGGGACAAACGGCAAGAGTTGGAGTACAAATAGGGAAAGTTACATGCGGGGTGTTACACCGTTGGTCACTGATCCGACCGCATCCCGTTCAACGGGGGATAGGGAGGAAGTGCATCGTTTCTCTATTCGACGGCGCCGAGGCAGAACGTCCCGATCTGCGGTACACGCCGTTCTCTCTGACCAAGCTCCGGCGTGGCAGGGCCTACGGCACCTGCTCGCAGATTTCGCCCGCCGCCGCTCACCTAGTTACATCCCGACGACTTCCAGGTATCCCCTCCGTCCTTGCTCCACTGCCCATCTTCCAATGTCGCTGCATGTGGATCTTCCATAGTTTTTTGCCCAAAACGTAGCTCGTCCGATGTACTTTCCATATTCCATTCTTGTTCTCACACCGTTTTAGACAAACACAACCATGTTGTTATCTTCCCTTAGGACAAGGAATATGCTTCTTTTTTGTCGTCGCATGTGTCATCAACTATTATTGGCCAGTAATTGTTTCCTTTCTACCTATTTTTTGCAAACAGGGCTATCCATTTCACCTCGTTGCTATTTGCGACCTTTTGGTGAACTGCACAAATCACTTTTTTCTTAAGAGTGTTTTGTGCAGTTGTACTAAAATGTCACACGGGCAACGTCTCTACATTTCAGTGCGACTGCACAAAGGGAGATTGGTTTTGCTCTATCCTCCTCATCCAACTCCGACCCTAATCTTATACAACTAGTTAGTCTTAAGAGAGACCGCAAAGGTGACCGGCTTCTATTTGTGTGTTTATTGTTTCATCAGCAGTCCTCTATTATCGTAATCACACTTAATATCTTTGGAACAGGGACGCTCAGCTCTATTTGAGTGGAACTGCACAAAATGATCGGAATGTTGCATGCTCCAGACAGCTACTTTTTTCCCAACATGCCTTGTTGATTTAGACAGAGCTGGGGGGACGTTGCTGCCAATGAAAGCATGGATCAATTTTAATTTAACACCTTCTCACAACTCTGTCTTCAGTTGTGATGTAATTATTAGCTCTGATCTGCTAATAATTGACATGCATTAGCAAGGAAGTTAGTTTTTTATTGTTTCCGAAAGAGAATTGATGGCAAGACACGCGAAACAAAAGCTGAAAGCTCACACCATTGTACTTTCATGTCACTGGAAAATTATTTGTATAGTACGTCAATTATGTAAACAAATGATGGAAGCTTGATAGCATTGCCAGAAGCCTCTTCATCATCCGGGTCCATGTGCCATGCACAAAATTATACTCCTTCGTTCCTAAATATTTTTCTTTTTGCAAATTTCAAACGGGCATATTTTAGAGTGTAGATTCACTCATTTTTCTTCATATGTGTACTCCCTCCGTTCCTAAATATTCTATTCGTCTTTCTAGAGATTTCAACAAGTGACTACATAAGGAGCAAAATGAGTGAATCTACACTCTAAAATATGTCTAAATACATCTGTATGTGCCAATCCATTTGAAATCTCTAAAAAGACAAATATTTGAGTAGTCACTCGTTGAAATCTCTAGAAAGACAAATACTCCGGAGTATATTTAAGAATCGAGGGGGTAGTGCACAACCACATGGGAGACTCAGCCCGGTCATTGCGCCGCATTAATAGTGAGTAACGAGCAGTCAAATAGTAGGCCCCACCTTTCCCACTGTAAGTTGCTCTGAAAAAGCAACCATCAATACGCTCTTCTTTGAATCCACTCATACTACTCCATCTGTCACTGTTTATACATCGCGCTACAGGAAAAAGAAAATAAATCTGTGGGACCAAGGTGACTAGCGATCAGCCTGAAAAATATCATTGGTAGTTATAGCACGGCGTCTATTACTAGAGGGAATAATGCGTACACACATGCATGTAGTGCTTCCACCCTGGGTACACACATGCATGCACTTACTCCACTCCGTAGTAGTATAGTACATGGAGAGAAAATTGTGGACTTGATTGCAGTTACCACGCCCTAATTAATTGAGCATTAAACCAAACGCGTCTAAAGTCTCTCTCGTGGTGGAAATGCATTGAGAGAAATGCATCATAATGAAGCGCGCCCTGTAAACTGTGACGGAGGGAGGAGTAGTATGAAGGTGCAAAACCAAGTACGCATATGGCAGTCGGTCAACGCACCTCCTCTTGGCATATCACTGACATGTGGGACAGGAGTGTGAGCAAACCAATCTCAATTGACGGCAAAGAGCCAACCCGCCGTTCCTTGAGAGAGACGAGGAGCGAGAACACACAGGCAAGCTCGCACGGAGGCCAAGAAATATTCGAGCATGGTTGGTTGATCGATATCATTCATTACATGTTGGGGGCTGCCGTTTTCCGCCCTTCTCCGGAATAATCATGTACTTTATCAGAGATAAAAAATAAGAGTACAGACGCTCCACCATGCGGTTCTAGTAGTAGTACTACTCGTACTACTGCGCTTGGCTCTTCGCCTCTTCGTGAAGTCGAACAATGATGGTACTCCGCATGTTGGGTACTACAGTGTATGCCTCTGACAATCTCACACCGAATGGACTGATGCATGTCCACCGAGGGTAGGTTGCATTAGTTAAAAGGCGTAAGCGAGCTTCACCTTGTCCTGCAAGCCTCTCCTCGTTCTGCGAGTTGACGGGACACACCAAAAAGTAGTGCTAGTCCATACTCCCTCCTTTCCGGTTAATATGGCTTAATCTTTTTTGCGGGTAAATGAGAGAGCTTTATTCATATATAAGCATTCTTAGGACGATCAGCCAAGACACTGGTCACTAGGAAGCAAGGTACCCCACAAAAAAAGAAGTAGGAAGCGAGGTGTTTCATCAAGCCAGCTCTCGGCCACATTCAAATTGCAGCAAGCACGGTTCGCATGAAGATGCGCCGCAAGGTTTGCTGAGCTGTTTACATGCTGAATAACAAAAAAAGAGGAAATATTACCGAGCGCTACTATTTGTCACAGGATATGAGCCAGAATTAAGCAAGAATTGTGGCGAGTGTTCCATGCAATCAACTTCCATTATCACATGCGAGAACCCTCGAAGAGAACCAAATGTGTTGAAGATTGCTTTATCACATTTTAAAATTATAATAAGAGTGCAGACGCTCCTCCATCCGGTTCCCACTACTAGTATAGCATGTACCTTTATAGACTATAGTAGTAGTACTAGTAAACTTTGCGCTTGGCTGTTCGCCTATTCGGGAAGTCGAACAATAATAGCACTAGTAGTATAGTGTATGCTTCTGGTAATCTGACACCGAATTAACGGTTGCACATCCACCGCCTGAGCGAGGGAGAGCTTGCATTAGTCAAAAGTTTCTCCTTGTCCTATGAGCCACCGCACGCAAGATTCTCCCATCCTGCAACCTTCTCCTCGTTCGACAAGTTGACGGGACACAGCAAAGTAATGCTAGTCCATACTGCCTCCTCTCCGGTTAATATGGCTTATTTTCAAACGAGATAAATACACTGTCTGTCACTGTATATTTGTAAAAATACGGTCAGTGGACTTCATAATACGCTCATTGCACTCAATATATATATTTTCCGATGTTTATACATTCACTAGTTCACCCTCACTGAGTATGTGTGTGCATGCACGTGTAGGTTGAGCACTTGAGCGTGACCGTGTGTGTTCCGTCGTGTGCTCAGACATGCATGCATTAGGGCGTTGCGCGCGTTATTGCGTCCATGTGTACGTGTGACTGTTGCATACACGTAGGAGGAGTACGTGTAGGGGCCACTAAGGAGCAGTCAAATCACACAGTAAGTTAGTTAGAAGAAGCAACCATCATTTCACTCTTGAATGACACGTACGCAATATAAAATGGTTGATATGGAGAGAAAAGAAAACCACTATATATACACTAGCAAGAGCCTAAGCTACAAGCCTGCTTGCTTAGGTTGCTCTCTTCACAAGCATAGAACATGGGCCTGATCCCGCAGCTGGGGGAAGGGAAGAATGTTCTGCGTAGACGCGGTCGACATCGGCGAGGGAGAAAACCCACAGTCGGTGCGTCCCAATCGGGGGTCACCGCGGTATGGGCCGATGTCGCGTCCCAACCGCCCTTCTAGCTACATCCTGACGTCCCAGGTAGTCCATCTTCCTTTTGGATCCGGCTTGCTCCACTGCCGTAGCTCCATCTCCATGTTGATCTTTCTCTACTTCTATCGGCTTCTACTTGTGATGAGTTTATGTCTCATGAACTAGTGCTGGTACTATTATTCTAATCACACTTCTTCAGTATCTTTGCCATCAGGGATGCTCAGGTGTACTTTTCATTAATTCTTATTGACAATTGAGATGTCGTTCCTAACCCTTTTTTATATTTTTGGAAATAGCGATGTGTGTCTCCATACCCGGGCATGTCTTCCTCAATTTTAGTGGAACTGCACAAAATTGGATGGCCATTGTTGTTCCGCCTCACCGTCCTCTGCCACGTGGTTCTTCCATCCTTGAGCTTGATTATTGAGAAGAAATAGACCACAGTGAGGATTTGTCGAACTTCATAGGTGCCTCACCCAGACTTGATGCCAAATGGATGATGCATCACCACGATGACCTATCGATGCTCATGGTTGCGCCTCATGGTTGCATCAGCTGGTGAAGCTGATCGATTTTCAATGAAAAACAAGCTGTCTTCCATCAGTGCTCTTTGCTTGTTATGCACAAAGATGATATCCTTCGTCAGTTCACCTTGGTTGCATTGGAGACGCAGTCGTCTTTCACGTTGGTGATATTTTATCACACAATTGGCTATGAACCAAATGTTTCCTTGAAGAAGGATCGACGTTGGTACTAAGAGCATAAGTTTTGTATTGATTTCTAAACCTTCTCACAACTTTGTCTCCAGCTCCCCTGTAATTTTATTTGTGCAGCTATTAACTTTGATTTAAAAAATGGTGTGGACTAAAAACCCGGATGGGCATAGTAGCCCTCCATTTTTATTTACTCCGCATATTAGATTTGACTGAAGTCAAACTTTGTAATACTCTCAAACCTTTCCAATAATTGAAATTAAAATTCTTTATTTGTACACACTCTCACATGTTTCCGATAATTTGGCGCATGTGTGGTTGTTCACTTAAGGGAGGGTAGTGTACCACATGTGAAGGATAGGAAGTGCGACCAGGATGCGTGGGCGTGGATCGTTAGTTCATCGGAAGTAGTACTAGTTTTCTTCACTACACATTAAATAAAGAGTTTCATTTCGTACTTACACAATTTAAAACGATTGTTATGGAGAGAATAAGAAAACCACTCCACTATATATTTGTCGTATACACGAGAGTACTATATGGACGCAGCTTCATTGACTTAGTGCACCTGCCTTTGGATTTATGATAGGTGGGCCCAAAATGTGGCTGGCTCACCTGCCATACAGCCAAAAGCAGGTGCAGTGAAGGCACGGAGCTCAGTCCGTACTACAGTAGTGTATATATATATATATAAGCGGGAGCCTCGGCGCTTGTGTGCTAGGGTTTGCACTCTCCACACGCTCGCCACACTACATATATGTTACACACTAGAGGCTCGGTGTTCATTTGCTAGGGTTTGCTATATTCAGTCTCTCACCCTCTCTTCACCAGATCTAAACAAGACTGCGTTGGCCTCTTCTCTCTCTCTCCCCCCTCACAGCTGGTGAAGGAGGCGTCCATATCCCGTCGCACCGGGAAGGGGAGGAGGTGCAGCGTTCACTCTATCGCCTTCGGCGATGGAGACAATCCACTGCCGGCTGCGCTGTTCTCTTTCACCCAGCGCCTGTGTGGGAGGGCCACCGACCCCTACTTCCTCGCTGCCGTACATAGTGTGGGCAGATTCGGCCTCCCGCCGCATGCCTTGCCACATCCCGATGACCCTAATGTATAAGTTTCTTTGAAACCGTCGTTGCTATAGCTGCATGTGGATCTTTTTCGATCTGTAGTCGAATCTAGGTCTTGGTTCAAAGAGGAAAGAAGGGTGCGATGGGCTGGAGCAAGAATCTAGGACGTGGTTCAATGAGGAAAGGAGGGGTGGAAAGTAGTATAGACTGGCTATCCAGCCACTTTGTAGGTCAAAAGGGAAAAGGGGGGTAACCCAGTACACACATCTGTAAGGAACCGATCTCTTTGTTGAAAAGGGAAAGAAACTGGGCGGTCGGGTAGTTTGTGCAGGACTAGATTTGCTGCCCTCACATAGGAAGAAGGTTCAAAGAGAACAAATATGGGACCAACGCATATATGCTGCTTGGCTACATACTCTGCATCACCCATTTATACGTGTGGACGCACATGGTGCTGGCATGTCCCATACAGTTATTTTGCTATTGTTAATCTAAGAATGTCGCCGGAAAATTGAAGCAATGCCACTGTTAAAAATAAATTACATTTTTTAACGAATGTTGTTTCAAGAGAATGTATCTGTTAATATGAATCAATGCAACCGTTTTAGAAATGCTACTGTCCTACTTTGTTTTCCATCCAAGATAAGTTAGATGCTTCTTTCTGTCACCGTTTGTTTCATCCTCCTTTATCGGCAAGTAATTGTTTCCTTTTTTGCCTCTGTTAAAACAGGGGTATCGATTCAACTTGTTGCTATTGCGACATTTTGCTTCCCTACTCAAAACACTTATGTTTTAAGAGTGCTTTGTGCAGTTCAACTTGAATGTCATACCGGTGACTTTGCTTAATTTTGGTGGAACTGCACAAAAGGAGATCGAGATTTGTTTCCAGTCTTCGTGGCGAGTTGTTTCAAATCTTGGTCTCAACCACATGATGTGCAGTGTGCTTTGAGATGTTCTGCTACTTCTTTTGGTACTGTTTTGAATAAATGTTGAATTGAAGCTATTGTATTGCTGTCTTTTCCCATTAAGTAGTGAACAAAAATGGGACCAACCCAGACATGATGCTTGTTGCTTTGTTACAACAAATTCAGCATCACCCCCTTTATAAGCCAGTAATTGATGCCACTCTCAGAATTAACTACGGAATCTTATTTCAAAACTACAACACTTGTTAGGGGTTGGCGGGATTACCATTTTTGTGGACGCATGTTTCATCCTCCTTTATTAGCCAGTAATTGATTCCTTTTTTCCTCTGTTGAAATAGGGATATTTATTCAACTTGTTGCTATTGCGACATTTTGCTTCGCTACGCGAAACACTTTGCTTGATTTCAGTGCAACTGCACAAAACGAGATTGGATTTCCTATTCGTGTTGGCAGATTCGTATTTTATCTTGTCCGTCTCATGAAAGGTCAATACATGCCTTCATCCACATGATTGTGTAGTGTGCTTTGAGATGTTGTGCTACTTGTATTGGTACTGTTTTAAATAAATGTTGAATTGAAGCTAGTGTATTGCTGCCTTTTCCCATTAAGTAGTGAACAAAAATGGGACCAACCCGTACATGATGCTTGTTGCTTTGTTACAACAAACTCTGCATCACCCCCTTTATAAGTAGATGGAAGCACATACTGTTGTTGCGCCCACTCTCCCCTGGAACTGTTTATGCTTTTCGTTAATCTAATGCCGCTGGTAAAATTAAGCAATGCCACTCTAGAATTAATTAACTACTGAATCTTAGTTCAAAACTGCAACACTTGTTAGGAATGTTACTATCCTGCTTTGTAGTTCTTTCTACATGTTTAACCAAGGTATTGTTAAGATAATGTCTCTGTTAAAATGAATCAGTTGCATTGTTTTAGGAATGGTACTTTTCTGCTTTGTCGTTCTTTATACATGTTGAAACAAGGCATTGTTAAGATAATGTCACAGTCAATATGAATGAATCACACTGATGGAGAATTGCTACTCTCCTGCTTTGTTTCCCATTAAGATAAAGTAGATCAGTACATGCTTTTCTTCTGGGAGTACAAGTCATCAAACATTATTTCTTAGTAATTGTTTCCCTTATACCTATTGTTGATTACAGGGATATCAAAATTAAAGCTCAGTTTTATTCTGACTTCGATTTTAGTTGAACTGCACAAAAGGAGCCAATTTGTCCAAGGAAAACTGCTGCATTACTGGGTCTAGTTGGTTGTTCCACTTTGCAGAAAGAAGCAATCACTGTTTGTGCTACATTACAGAAGGAATGACCGAGAAGCTTTACAGAGTATTATTAGACACCGGTGACATGACTAGTCTGTAGAGACCATTGGCAATTTAACAACACGTGGAGTGCCCTGGGAAAAAGTGCCCAAACAAGTACAAGAAGCTACGGCAGGACTCCATGATCATAGGCATTACATATTTTGAATGGGAAAAGCTTGTCAAAGTTTAATCATTGATGTTAGCAAGAAGACGTTAGTTTAATATATTGGAATTGGAAAACCTTGTCAAAATTTGCTCATTGATGTTAGCCAGAAGACATGCATTTGATATTTTTGAGTGGGACGCCCTTGCTGTGAGCAGCGCCGAGTGTTTTTTCCTATTCCTATGTTCAGTTTAGAAGTAAATAGTTACTCTGCTGAGATATTCCTGTGTTAAGAGTTTGTTCTGAATACTGTCTATGTAATGCCAGGCCTTGTGTTTGATTGCAAAGTTGAGCTTGGAATGTTGTGGCATGCGGCATCACGAGCTGTTCACCGTGCCTCCTGAGAATAATGCTTCGTATTGTTTTGCATGTCTATCTAATGCCAGTGATTTTCTTGTTAAGAAGATCACACTCTTCTGTTGTTTCCGTGCTTAAGAAGCTCATCGTCTGATGTTTCATTCATAGCCTATACGACAAGTCGGGTAGGTTAGATGTGAAACCATATGATCTTCCGACCAACTCATGATATTAGGCTGTGATTGCATCGTTGTTTTCCAACCAAAATCACTTGTAAAACTGACACTTGTAAATTAAAGCAGATGGTCTCGGGCGAAGGTGCTTGGTTGGTCAATTTCGACTTGTGAAATATCGGAAGTACTTCACACACGATAAAAACGCTGAATGACACTTGGATGATTGCTAATCTAGTCGTTAGCTGCTATTTCAGCCTTGCCCATGGATGCCATGATACGCACGTCGTGCATGTATTGTCTGGTAATGTCGTCCATATAGCAGTGCTCGTAAAATATACACTGGTCTCTCAAATTACATGTGTAACCCGCCGGTTTTACTTACGAACCTCGGGCCCTCAGTTTCATTACGCCTGTATTTTACGCATTGTTTCCGATGACGAGTAAATTACACTTGTATTTTAATACAGGTTTGAAATAAACCAGAGCTCCCAAGCGCGGCCTTACCATTTCATGCCGTCTCAGTTTCTCGAAGGTGCTCATAGGTGTCCGATGATCCTGGCTTCCTGAATAAGCAGCGGGCGCTGTATCAGACCATCCGTAGGGCCCGCGAGGCCCTCTCCGTTGTCCATCGAGTTGTTGTGCTCACCGTGGCGCCGAGCATTGTTAACATCGTCAACAAACATGCGGATTCAGGAGATGACTTTATTTTGAATGGATGACAATAGGGACCCACTAGGGCCATAGCCGTACGTACGCAAGTGCCTCCCTATTATGTACAACTATATTTTTTTGCTTTCTCCTGGTTTCCTAACATCACGGTCCCACACCATTGTGAACCTATGTAGTCAATATAAACGAGAGAATTGCACAAGGTGTGGCTGACAGCTGGGACCAAGCAGCTCGAGCAGTATTTGTGTTTTTGAGGCGTGAGCACTGCAGAGTTTTTCTTGGCGATGATTTCGTTGTTGTTCAGAGGAGAGCAGGGTATTAACTGGGCGGGCTGTGGCCTGTCTAGCCTAGGCCAGATATCCAGCCCAGATACTAATTTTTTCAAGATGAAAATGGCTAACCCAGTTATACGTCTTTTTGAGGAATACCCAGGCAAGGTCAACTTGTTATTCTCCGCCCCGCTGGGCTGCAAATCTTTCCTAGGAGGGATGCATTAGGCTTAACAGGAAAATGGGCTTTAAAAAAAATAAATGGGATGTAATTATAAAAACTGGGCAGTAACTATAAAAAAATGCACCAAACATGAAATTAGTTTATAAAATATTATTTATGTATTTTGAAAATCTTAAATTTTCATTGGTGCGCGCGTAATTTTTCGTGGGATTTTCACGTAATACAAATTTGTATTTAATCTGACTAGAAATTTCGAGATAAAAATATTTCTGATCCCATCAAAATGTGGGAAATTTTAGTGAATTCTGTCTTCAACGGTTGGTTGTAATTATTAATCGTTGTCCAAGCTAGAAAATGGGTTGTACTTTTAACAAACTATAAATGGGTTGTTGTAAATTCCATTAGAATTCAAAAATAGGTTGTACATTCTTACAAAATGCAAATGGGCTCTAAGTTATCTGCCACACACTTGTGGGCCTACTAAGTGACGCGTCCCCTAAAAAAATAAGTTGACGCGTATGCAAGACTTTGTCAACTTATTATAGTCAACACACGGTTCTAGCAGCAGTGGCCGTTGGATGTCTATCCAACGGATGTCGTGCTTCTTCTTCAATCTCGGATATTCTTAGCTTCGGCCGCCCAAAAAATGATTCCTCCTTCTAACATCTGGGGCGCACCGTTTCGGAGGCTGATCTGTGGGCCTACTAAGTTGGAGCGTACCAAGGGCTTTGTCAACTTAGTCAATATAAATGATTCTAGCTTCAGTGACCGTACGATGTCCATCCAACGGTCGTAGTACTTCTTCAACCTCTGGTCTTCTTGGTCTAGCCGCCCAAAGCAGCACTGGTCGTGCCGCCTGCTCCTGTCTCCCGTGGCCGGCTGTGCTGCCGCGGAGGCCTCACCGCCCCCATACTACTCCCACCGCTGGCCAGTCCATCCCTCCACTCACCCACACCCCCTGTTATTCTGCGGCGACGACAGCCTCACACCACAGCCGAACCAGTGAACCCTCGTACTCCTCCCCGTGCGGGCTTCCACTGCTGCGTCTTCCCCGGCTCCGCGTCATCCCCTTCCTGGGCCTCGTCGTCGTCCACCGCCCTGGTGCTCTCGGGGTGGCGTGGTCAACGTGGTCAACGACCAACTTCCATCGGAAGAGTATTGTACGTGGAGAGGCTGACAGCTGGGTTCACAGCGGCCACATGGAAGTGCCTCCTTATTACACTCAAAATAATTATTGCTCCACCTGACAGCGGGGACCCACCGGACGGGCGACCTTATTTCGCGAAAAAAACATTTCCCCCCTGACTGCCGGGACCGACCAGACGGGCCACCGTAATTCACGAAAAAACGTTCCCCTCGCTGTCAGCTCGGACCCACCGGAAGTGCCTCCTTATTACGCAGAAAAAAATGAATACTCCCCCTGCTAGCTGGGACCCACCTTGGTGGGAGGCTAACTTGTGGGCCTACTAAGTTGACGGGGACGAAGTGCTTTGTCAACTTAGTCAATATGAACGATTCTAGCTCCAGTGACCGTACGATGTCCATCCAACGTCCATAGTGCTTCTTCAACCTCTGGTCTTCTTGCTCCAGCCGCCCAAAGCAGCGCCGGTCGTGCCGCCTGCTCCTGCCTCCCGTGGCCGGCTGTGCTGCCGCGGAGGCCTCACCGCCCCCTACTATTCCCACCGCTGGCCAGGCCCTGCGGCGACGACAGCCTCACACCGCAGCCGAACGAGTGAACACTCATACTCCTCTCTGCGTGGGCATCCACTGCCGCGTCTTCACCGGCTCCGCGTCGTCCCCTTCCTAGGCCTCGCCGTCGTCCACCGCCCTAGTGCTGTCGGTGCGGCGTGGTCAACGTGGTCAATGAACGACTTCCATCGGACGTGGACTGTATGTGGAGAGGCTGACTGTAACGCCCTCGATGCGGCTATATCTCCTACGTGTCGAAGCACGACTTAGAGGCATAACCGCATTGAAAGAAATGTCGCAAGTAAGGTAATCTTCACAACAACTCATGTAAATAGATAAAAGGGGAAAAGGGTACATAGTTGGCTTACACTCGCCACGTCACAAAAATACATAAATAACATTACAATCATCCAATACACTGATGGTCCGACTACGGTACCAAAATAAAGATCAACCCCCACATGCGACAAAGTCCCCGATCGCCCCAACTGGGCACCTCTACTAATCATCTGGGAAAGACACATAGTAACGGCGAGAGTCTTCATCGAACTCCCACTTGAGCTCAAGCGCATCGTCTGGAGTGGTATCATCGGTCCCTCCATCTGGTTTGGAAGTAAACTGTGAGTCACGGGGACTCAGCAATCTCGCACCCTCGCGATCAAGGCTATTTAAGTTTATAGGTAAAGCCAAGGTAATATGTGGAGCTGCAGCAAGCGACTAGCATATATGGTGGCTAACTTGTTCGCGAAAGAGAGCAAGAAGAGAAGGCAAAGCACGAACGGAGAACTATGATCAAGAAGTGATCCTAGAACAACCTACGTCAAGCATAACTCCAACACCGTGTTCACTCCCGGACTCCGCCGGAAAGAGACCATCATGGTAGCACACACGGTTGATGTATTTTAGTTAAGGTCAACTTCAGGTTTTCTACAACCGGACATTAACAAATTCCCATCTGCCCATAACCGCGGGCACGGCTTTCAAAAGTTCAAATCCCTGTAGGGGTGTCCCAACTTAGCCCATCACAAGCTCTCACGGTCAACGAAGGATATTCCTTCTAGTGGGAAGACCCGATCAGGCTCGGAATCCCGGTTACAAGACATCCTCGAAAATGGTAAAACAAGTCCAGGAAGACCACCCGATGCGCCGACATATCGATAGGAGCTGCACATATCTCGTTCTCAGGGCAACACCGGATAAGCAATCCGTACAACTAAAACCAGCCCTCGAGTTTCCCCGAGGTGGCACTGCATGGGGCTCTAGTTTGGACCAACACTTAGACAAGCACTGCCCGGGGGGGTTAAAATAAAGATGACCCTCGGCATGCGCGACTCCCAAGGGAAAAAGGCTAGGTGGCGAATGGTAAAACCAAGGTTGGGCCTTGCTGGAGGAGTTTTATTCAAGGCGAACTGTCAAGGGGTTCCCATTATAACCCAACCACGTAAGGAACGCAAAATCCGGGAACATAACACCGATATGACGGAAACTAGGGCGGCAAGAGTGGAACAAAACACCAGGCATAAGGCCGAGCCTTCCACCCTTTACCAAGTATATAGATGCATTAATTAAATAAGAGATATTGTGATATCCCAACAAAATATCCATGTTCCAACAAGGAACAAGCTCCTATCTTCACCTGCAACTAACAACGCTATAAGAGGGGCTGAGAAAAGTGGTAACATAGCCAAACAACGGTTTGCTAGGACAAGGTGGGTTAGAGGTTTGGTTCAACAATATGGGAGGCATGATAAGCAAGTGGTAGGTATCGCAGCATAGGCATAGCAAAAGAGCGAGCAACTAGCAAGCAAAGATAGAAGTGATTTCGAGGGTATGGTCATCTTCCCTGAGATCTCGCAAGGAAGAAGAACGAGTCCATGAAGAAGACAAACGGACGAAGTCGAACGGATCCTCACAAATGCGACGTTATTGGAACTAACCCGAAGAAGCAACACCGGAAAGAAGCAAATAACATAGTAAACAACCACCACATAAACATGGTATGATGCACAATTAAGTATGATGCATGTCCGGTTTAATGATACAAGGCATGGCAAAGTGCAACAAACAATACTACAAATTAAGTGGAGCTCAATATGCAATGGGTTGCATATTGACGGAACACCACATTAATTATTTAGTTCTCTCTCGTTTAGGTACTCAACAATATTAAATTTTGATTAACATGGCAAGAGGTGAAGCATAACAAAAACTATACCATCTAACCAATTTAAATGGGGCCGAATATAATAAACAACAAATCCGGTAAATCCCCATATGCCTTAGTAATTTATTGCAACAACAATTTAAACATTTTAATTGTTGTTATCATGATGCGGATGACATGGACAAGTTTATGCGATTTTTATGAAAATGTTGATAATAAGATTATGAAGCATTTGTCACCGTGGTGGAAAGAAAGGGTGCCACGGCGACGAATCCGAAAATGATGTCACGGCACCATATCGGTTCTGGTAGCTCACGGAGATACCGGTACAAAAGGAAAAGTGATGGAAGCGTGACATGCGATAGAAGGTGGGGTGATCCCGGTAACCGGGTTCCCACATGTCGACGATGGTGCCAAGCGGGGAAAACAAGTAGCGTTCGCGGGAGGATACAACATCCAAACATGCATCTCATACAACACAAGCATTTGTTCACAGACGGTCGTCTGGGGGTTATACCTTCGAAGCGTGCATTAACGGAATGCATCGAGTTCGGCGGTAGGGGTACACGGGTCGAAGGGGAAGTAGTTGTTCACGGGGTCATCGTGGGAAGTAGCGTTTCACGCAATGGTATTTGAACTTGACGTTTGCGTTACACGGTTCTTCGAGGGTCGACGTAGTGGTACTTGGTTGTTTCGAAGAGGAACTTGTTGCATCGCTCGGCGTAGTCGTACACTTGGTCTTGTCGGATTCGCGACAACAGTAGGGGCACAAACGTTCTTGCGATACTTGGGCCGTCGTGGAACTCGTTCACTTTATAGTCGTACATGTTCAGGAAGAAACTTATACAGCATCTTGGAACTTGGCGCATCCAAATGGTACTTGACGATCGACGGACGTCGTGGTACTAGCCGGTCCAGGTCTTGGCGTATCCGTGCGTAGAGCTACTTGCGGATCCGTGGTGCTCTAGCAACTGATGGAACTCCATGTACAGACTAGAAGCCGTGGAGGAGCTGTTCAAGATAGCAGCCTGGGTGGTGATTGACGAGGCCACCGATGACAACTTGGCTGTGCAGCATGGGACCGGGAGGTGCGTAGGGAAAACGGAGCAGGCAGCAGTGAATGGCACGAGTCCTCGAGCGGAGGCGGGGCTTCTCCTGCTGGTTTCCGGTGACCAGCGGCGCGGGAACGAGGACGAGGCAGGAGGAGGCGCGAGCGGGAGGAGGCGCTGAGGCGGACCGATTGGCGGAGGCAACCTTGGCGCTTGCTCCGGCGAGGGCGGCGCTGCTCTGGGCATAGATGGACGGGTGGATCGATGGAGGCCTGAGGCGTCGACGCGGGCAGAGCTCGGAGAGGCCACGGCGAGGTGGCTGTAGATGACGAAGTAGGGGGGTAGGCCAGCAGGCTGCAGTGCCCGGCGGCCTTGGCGACGTGGCGTCGCGGCGAGCTCGACCCTCGCGTCCATGGCAGCAAGGAGGGAGGCCATGGAGGAGGCGCAGGTCATGCTGGTGGCCCTGTGGGCGCGATGGCGGCGAGGAGGCCGACGGTCTCCGGCCTGGTCTGGGCGGTGGCTTGTGATGGAACTCGTCGCTCGCCTCGGCAGGGATGCAGGGCTTGAGCAAAGGGGAGGCGACCAGTGTGGGGATGCCAGGGGCGCGGGGTTCCGCAGGTACTAGGCGGAGGAAGGAGAAGAGGTGCGCCAGGAGGGGAGGCTTGGTTGTCTCCGGCGGCGCTGGGGAAACGGGCGCGGGGCTCCTCTTCTGAGTCGAGGTGGAAGAGAAGAGGAGTGGGGATCGAGAGGAGGCGGCGCTGGGGATCGAGAAGGGGTGGGGGATCGTGAGGAGATGGGGGTCGGGCCAGGGAGAGGTTTAGGGTTAGGTAGGTAAGATGGGCCGCAAGATGGGCCTAGCAGGCCGGCCTAGGCTGGGCTTCTCTCTCTCTCTTCTCTTATATTCTTTGGCAGAAAAGAAAATCAAGAGAGGGAAAAGAAGGAGAGGGTTAGGGAAGGATTTTGCGCATAGGGATAATTTCCCCGGACTTGCAAAAATGAGCTTGATCCCGCAAAATAGAAGTGGGCACACGGTTGAATTTGAATTCAAACTCATTTGAAATTAATTCAAATGATTTGAATAGGAAGTGAGGTTTGGGAAGGTCCAAAAATGTTGAGACTTTTGGAGGAGCCTCAAAAAAAGAAGAAAGAATTTTCGGCAAGGTTTGGAGATCAACTCGAAGCAGAAAGGCATGGGATTATCTGCACGTGTGTTATGGGTGATTCCAAATTATTGGAATATAATTTATATAGCTCCCTAAAATATTGGGATGTTTTAAAGAGTAATCACCATAGTGAATATCCCTCGATTTAAATGGACCGGAGATCCATGCAATTTATTTAGTTGAGTTAAGAAAAGAAATGACATGATGCAATGCACATGATGCCAACATGAAAACGATGAACCAAACAAATCACACGACGAAACCCGGAAACCCTGGAAGGCATCTAAAGCTCCGGTCTTGGGGCGTTACAAGAAAGAACCTTGCAAAGGTTAAGCCATTTCAAGAAAAGAATACAACGGAGATGACGAAGCTGAAAACACTCCATTAGAAAAGAGGAACAAGGGAGAACAACTTTGGGCAGCACTCTGATTGAAAAGAAAAGGAATTAAATAAGAACTTGGTAAGATGAGAAGATACTTGATGAAATCACAATACACTGCCTCTGTAACTATTGAATGAATGGAACAAGGGGTAAGAAAGATCTCGGATAGCACTCCGGTTTAAAAGAGATGAAAAACTTGATAAAATGAAAGATCTTGAGAAAAGGGACACAATACTCCGGTTAAAAGGATAAGCACGATCAAAACATGGTCCTGACAATTCGAGAAGATGGGTTGAGGAGAGCAACATCACAATGCCTCCGGAACGGAAGCATAGAAGATAGATAATTGCCATAGGAGAATTGAGAATAAAATGCCAACTTCTGCCACAAAAGAGCTTGAAGAGGCATCTTTAGGGGAAGGGTCGAACAGAGTTGTTGGAAAAACCAACAACGAAAAGAATAAGCTTGTTGTGGGCTTATTTAAAACATCTCGAAATTATGAGGTGAAATTTTGCCACTAATGGGAACAATAGATTGGATTGATAAGAACAAGGAGAAGAGAAACTATTTCACCGTGAGGATAAAAGAAGAACTTGGATCATTTATAAGCACCATAATTAGCAACAATCCTTAGGAAAAAGCTTTAGGTGAAATATAACCCAAGATAACTCCATGGAAGAAAGTTATGGGTTTAAAATACCTCATTCTTAACAACATGTGAATCATGAAACATGAACTCAAATTATCAAGAATGACATAATACCACCTCCAATAATATGGTAGAAAGAATTGCACTCCAGATTGCAAGAAGAAGAAATCTTGAACTCCTCTGAAAATAATCTTGATGAACGTTTCGAGAACGGATTAAGTTCTTTATGGACCATCAAGCAGAAATTTCATGAAGAACTCCGGTAAACAAAAGAATGATCAAACGAAAAGAAAGATGAGAAGAGTAAGGTTGAATCCTTGCAATGATTAGATGAAGCTTTGCGACGAGATAAAGAGAAAACTTGGAAATCCAGAAAAGAAAGATGAGCAAATGGAAACAAGAATTTGATGAGCCTCCGGAATAGGGAATTAAACACTTGATGAAGCAAGAATAAGAATTATGTTATGCGTATCCATCACCAATTTAAATTGATGACAATCAACGGACTTGGAATATTACTTATTCTAGTAGAAAAGATTAAGATAGATATCGCACCAACTTGAGAATGCCTTCAACGAAACGCCGGTGGAATCGAAACAACGAATGAATTGATAAGATAACGAAAGAAGAGGAATCTTGCACGAACCACCGTAAGAATTAAAATGAACGAAGAAAAGATAAAGAAACACCGGGAAGAATTAGCAAGTGAACAAAAATGTTTGCTAGGATTTAGATACATGAGAACGAAGAGATCAAGAATTGATTAGAGAATATTTGAATGATGCACCGGTAAGATTTGAGAATGATAACTGGAAGCTGACATGAATAATCCAGAATTGATGGACTCCGTATAACAAACTGAGAAGAATCTTGAATTGCTCCGGATAGGTAAAAAGAATTTTCACAATCAAAACAATTATGAGAGGATGGCCTCGAACTAGAACCATGAATCTTGAAGAGAAAAGAACAAGATTGACAGAAAAAACTTCTTTGGTCTTCAAATGATGAGAATGACAACGAGAAGCACCACCAAGAATTATTGAGGCACACCTGAATGAAGAATTGAAAAGTTGAGCCAACGATGAAAAGAATTTGAAAGATCTTGGAGAAAGAGATTTGACTGATGATAAATCATTCTTACGTCAAACTTCGAAAAGAAATTTGAGGATAGCTTCAGGAAAATAAGAAGAGTCAGGTAAGATCCTGGGAAAAGACCTGTGGGTTAGGGCCCACTCAAAAGAAACACCGTTGAATGATTTAAAAGATAGATTGCGCCGGTTGAATTAAATGACTTGAATGAGATAACATCCTCGAAATAGGTTGAACTGATCTAGAATGAAAAGACGAGCCTTCTGACATATTTTGAGCACTCCGGGACAATAGAATAGCGAGAGGTGAACGATTAAGAATTGCACCGGCATGAGAAAACCTTGAAATGAGGAAAAGGGTAAAGAAACACCAAAAGCTTGAATTGAATCCACCGGAGGAGAAAAAGAACGAAGAATGATGAACTTGAAGCTCCGTTAGAATCTTCATGAGAATCACCGGATAAGAACATTGACGGAAAAGGAATGGAGAGACTTCACAAGAATAAAAGGATACTTGATTAAGACATCTGAGTCCTTGAGGAAAAAGGGGTGGGCAGGCGGGAAAAACAAAGGCAGCTTGGAACGAATGAAACAAACATCGTTGAGAGGAACTAATAATTGATCTTGCCAATGTTGAAGTGATCGAATCCACTTGAAGAGAAACACACCAGTTGAGAAGAGGATTGACATGACAATATCGATTATCATGATGGATTGGTATTCACATAGGAATATGAGAACACCGCTTAGGAAAAGGTATGGAATCAACATTTGACTTCGAAGCAACTGGAATACCACAGCTCAAAAACAAAACAAAGGATTGTCTTACAGAATAAGCCAGAACAAACATATGGAGATTTCGTCCGAAGTTTTCGTGGTGGGGCCTACACGGGCTCGATCGTACAACACCATCATGTACAAGGCAGTGCACATGACATACGAAGCGTCCCCGAGTCGGCATAGCCAAGGACTCTTTAAGACACAACGAGACCACTGTAAAACCAACCGTGGATAGGCGGACCACTAAATGTCGAACCCCAATTTCATATCATACATCTGTCGGAAAGATATCCTAAGAGCTACTTGAATTCCCACTTATAAACTCCCGAAACTTTCCGGTTATGCAATCAGGTGTTGGGGATACAGGGGAAGCATAATATCTCACCCAAAACTAGCAAATCCTACATCCAGCTGTATCCATCCTTCAACACATAACCAAGAAACCTTCGGAAATCGTTTACCTCAACCTTCGAAAAGCATACTTTATATGCGTTTTGGAAATACTCCCGAACTCCTGCCCCAGTACTGGGTGGCGTCGAGGTTATCTCACCAACAACTGCATAAAAGAGATTTTTGATGTCGGCGAAACTAATCTCAGGTATTCCAGAACTGCAACGATAAAAATGTGACGACAACACCTCGGAGCTCAACTCCCCGGGACACTGCCACAACCCCTAAATGACAGGAGGCACCAAGAACAATGTTCTCGTCACAAAACCATCGGAACGATTCCAAGACACCCGCGTGATCCTAAAAAAATTAGTGAAATTTGAGAAGAGAAGAGTCAAAACTCTACGTCACGATGCCTCACCAGAGCGACGAAGGGACTGAGGAGTAAAAAGAAGTCCTAACTCTCCGATATATATAATTCCTAAATGACTCAAAACATTTCTAGACTCAATAACGCCAGCGATTCAATCAAGAATGGGGCTCCTAAGGTCGGGGAAGGCTCTGATTACCAACTTGTAACGCCCTCGATGCGGCTATATCTCCTATGTGTCGAAGCACAACTTAGAGGCATAACTACATTGAAAGCAATGTTGCAAGTAAGGTAATCTTCACAACAACCCATGTAAATAGATAAAAGGGGAAAAGGGTACATAGTTGGCTTACACTCGCTACGTCACACAAATACATGAATAACATTACAATCATCCAATACACTCATGGTCCAACTACGGTACCAAAATAAAGATCAACCCCCACATGCGACAAAGTCCCCGATCGCCCCAACTGGGCACCTCTACTGATCATCTGGGAAAGACACATAGTAACGGCGAGAGTCTTCATCGAACTCCCACTTGAGCTCAAGCGTATCGTCTGGAGCGGTATCATCGGTCCCTGCATCTGGTTTGGAAGTAAACTGTGAGTCACGGGGACTCAGCAATCTCGCACCCTCGCGATCAAGACTATTTAAGCTTATAGGTAAGGCAAGGTAATATGTGGAGCTGCAGCAAGCGACTGGCATATACGGTGGCTAACCTGTTCGCAAAAGAGAGAGAGAAGACAAGGCAAAGCACGAATGGAGAACTATGATCAAGAAGTGATCCTAGAACAACCTACGTCAAGCATAAATCCAACACCGTGTTCACTTCGCGGACTCCGCTGGAAAGAGACCATCACGGTAACACACACGGTTGATGTATTTTAGTTAAGGTCAACTTCAGGTTTTCTACAACCAGACATTAACAAATTGCCATCTGCCCATAACCGCGGGCACGACTTTCGAAAGTTCAAATCCCTGCAGGGGTGTCCCAACTTAGCCCATCACAAGCTCTCACGGTCAACGAAGGATATTCCTTCTAGCGGGAAGACCCGATCAGGCTCGGAATCCTGGTTACAAGACATCCTCGACAATGGTAAAACAAGTCCAGCAAGACCACCCGATGCGCCGACATCCCGATAGGAGCTGCACATATCTCGTTCTCAGGGCAACACCGGATAAGCAATCCGTACAACTAAAACGAGCCCTCGAGTTTCCCAGAGGTGGCGCTGCAAGGGGCTCTAGTTTGGACCAACACTTAGACAAGTACTGGCCCGGGGGGGTTAAAATAAAGATGACCCTCGGGATGCGCGACTCCCAAGGGAAAAAGGCTAGGTGGCAAATGGTAAAACCAAGGTTGGGCCTTGCTGGAGGAGTTTTATTCAAGGCGAATTGTCAAGGTGTTCCCATTATAACCCAACCGCGTAAGGAATGCAAAATCCGGGAACATAACACCGATATGACGAAAACTAGGGCGGCAAGAGTGGAACAAAACACCAGGCATAAGGACGAGCCTTCCACCCTTTACCAAGTATATAGATGCATTAATTAAATAAGAGATATTGTGATATCGCAACAAAATATCCATGTTCCATCAAGGAACAAGCTCCAATCTTCACCGGCGACTAACAACGCTATAAGAGGGGCTGAGCAAAGCGGTAACATAGCCAAACAACGGTTTGCAAGGACAAGGTGGGTTAGAGGCTTGGTTCAACAATATGGGAGGCATGATAAGCAAGTGGTAGGTATCGCAGCATAGGCATAGCAAAAGAGCGAGCAAATAGCAAGCAAAGATAGAAGTGATTTTGAGGGTATGGTCATCTTGCCTGAGATCTCGCAAGGAAGAAGAACGAGTCCATGAAGAAGACAAATGGACGAAGTCGAATGGATTCTCACAAACGCGACGTTATCGGAACTAACCCGAAGAAGCAACACCGGAAAGAAGCAAACAACATAGTAAACAACCACCACATAAACATGGTATGATGCACAATCAACTATGATGCATGTCCGGTTTAATGATACATGGCATGGCAAAGTGCAACAAACAATACTACAAATTAAGTGGAGCTCAATATGCAACGGGTTGCATATTGACGGAACACCACGTCAATTATTTAGTTCTCTCTCGTTTAGGTACTCAACTATATTAAATGTTGATTAACATGGAAAGAGGTGAAGCATAACAAAAACTATACCATCTAACCAATTTTAATGGGGCTGAATATAACAAACAACAAATCCGGTAAATCCCCATCTGCCTTAGTAATTTATTGCAACAACAATTTAAACATTTTAATTGTTGTTATCATGATGCGGATGACATGGACAAGTTTATGCGATTTTTATGAAAATGTTGATAAGAACATCATGAAGCATTTGTCACCGTGGTGGAAAGAAAGGGTGCCACGGCGACGAATCCGAAAATGATGTCACGGCACCATATCGGTTTCGGTAGCTCACGGAGAGACCGGTACAAAAGGAAAAGTGATGGAAGCGTGACATGCGATAGAAGGTGGGGTGATCCCGGTAACCGGGTTCCCACATGTCGACGACGGTGCCAAGCGGGGAAAACAAGTAGCGTTCGCGGGAGGATACAACATCCAAACATGCATCTCATACAACACAAGCATTTGTTCACGGACGGTCGTCTCGGGGTTATACCTTCGAAGCGTGCATTAACGGAATGGATCGTGTTTGGCGGTAGGGGTACACGTGTCGAAGGGGAAGTAGTTGTTCACGTGGTTGTCGTGGGAAGTAGCGGTTCACGCGACGGTAGTTGAACTTGATGTTTGCGTTACACGGGTCTTCGAGGGTTGACGTAGTGGTACTTGGTTGTTTCGAAGAGGAACTTGTTGCATCGCGGGCCTAGTCGTACACTTGGTCTTGTCGGATTCGCGACAACGGTAGGGGCACAAACGTTCTCGCGGTACTTGGGTCGTCATGGAACTCGTTCACGTTGTAGTCATACATGTTCAGGAAGAAACTTATACAGCGTCGTGGAACTTGGCGCATCCAAATGGTACTTGACGATCGACGGACGTCGTGGTACTAGCCGGTCCAGGTCTTCGCGTATTCGTGCGTAGAGCTACTTGCGGATCCGTGGTGCTCTAGCAACTGATGGAACTCCACGTACATACTAGAAGCCGTGGAGGAGCTGTTCAAGATAGCAGCCTGGGTGGTGATTGACAAGGCCACCGATGACAACTTGGCTGTGCAGCAAATGACCGGGAGGTGCATAGGGAAAACGGAGCAGGCAGTAGTGAATGGCATGGGTCCTCGAGCGGAGGCGGGGCTTCTCCTACTGGTTTCCGGCGACCAGTAGCACGGGAATGAGGACGAGGCAGGAGGAGGCGCGAGCGGGAGGAGGCGCTGAGGCGGACCGGTCAGCGGAGGCAACCTTGGCGCTTGCTCCGGCGAAGGCGGCGCTGCTCCGGGCATGGATGGATGGGTGGATCGTGTTGGGGAACGTAGCAGAAATTCAAAATTTTCCTACGTGTCACAAAGATCTATCTATGGAGAGACCAGCAACGAGGGGAAGGAGAGTGCATCTACATACCCTTGTAGATCGCTAAGCGGAAGCGTTCAAGAGAACGGGGTTGATGGAGTCATACTCGTCGTGATCCAAATCACCGGAGATCCTAGTGCCGAACGGACGGCACCTCCGCGTTCAACACACGTACAGCCCGACGATGTCTCCCACGCCTTGATCCAGCAAGGAGAGAGGGAGAGGTTGAGGAAGACTCCATCCAGCAGCAGCACAACGGCGTGGTGGTGGTGGAGGAGCGTGGCAATCCTGCAGGGCTTCGCCAAGCACCACGGGAGAGGAGAAGTACTTGGGAGAAGGGGAGGGCTGCACCAGAACATTGGTATGGCTGCCCTCCCAACCCCCACATATATATAGGGGTAAGGGAGAGAGGGGGGGCGCAGCCTTGGCCGTTCCTCCAAGGAAGGGTGCGGCCAGGGAGGAGTCGCTCCTCCCCAAGGCACCTAGGAGGTGCCTTCCCCCTTTAGGACTCTTCCTTTCCTTATCTCTTGGCGCATGGGCCTCTTGGGGCTGGTGCCCTTGGCCCATAAAGGCCAAGCCGCACACCCCTACAGCCCACGTGGCCCCCCGGGGCAGGTGGCCCCACCCGGTGGACCCCCGGGACCCTTCCGGTGGTCTCGGTACAATACCGGTGACCCCGAAACTTGTCCGGTGACCAAAACAGGACTTCCCATATATAAATCTTTACCTCCGGACCATTCCGGAACTCCTCGTGACGTCCGGGATCTCATCCGGGACTCCGAACAACATTCGGTAACCACATACAAACTTCCTTTATAACCCTAGCGTCATCGAACCTTAAGTGTGTAGACCCTACGGGTTCGGCAGACATGCAGACATGACCGAGACATTCTTCGGTCGATAACCAACAGCGTGATCTGGATACCCATGTTGGATCCCACATGTTCCACGATGATCTCATCGGATGAACCACGATGTCAAGGACTTAATCAATCCCGTATACAATTCCCTTGTCTATCGGTATGATACTTGCCCGAGATTCGATCGTCGGTATCCCGATACCTTGTTCAATCTCGTTACCGGCAAGTCTCTTTAATCGTTCCATAACACATCATCCCGTGATCAACTCCTTGATCACATTGTGCACATTATGATGATGTCCTACCGAGTGGGCCCAGAGATACCTCTCCGTCACACGGAGTGACAAATCCCAGTCTCGATTCGTGCCAACCCAACAGACACTTTCGGAGATACCTGTAGTGTACCTTTATAGCCACCCAGTTACGTTGTGAAGTTTGGCACACCCAAAGCATTCCTACGGTATCCGGGAGTTGCACAATCTCATGGCCTAAGGAAATCATACTTGACATTAGAAAAGCTTTAGCATACGAACTACACGATCTAATGCTATGCTTAGGATTGGGTCTTGTCCATCACATCATTCTCCTAATGATGTGATCCCGTTATCAACGACATCCAATGTCCATGGTCAGGAAACCGTAACCATCTATTGATCAACGAGCTACTCAACTAGAGGCTTACAAGGGACATGGTGTTGTCTATGTATCCACACATGTATCTGAGTTTCCTATCAATACAATTCTAGCATGGATAATAAACGATTATCATGGACAAGGAAATATAATAATAATCAATTTATTATTGCCTCTAGGGCATATTTCCAACAGATCGATGGAGGCCTGAGGGGTTGATGTGGGCAGAGCTCAGAGAGGCCACGACGAGGTGGCTGTAGATGACGAAGCAGTGGGGTAGGACGGTAGGCTGCAGTGCCCGGTGGCCTTGGCGACGCGGCGGGGCGGCGAGGTCGACCCTCGCGTCCATGGCAGCAAGGAGAGAGGCCATGGAGGAGGCGCAGGTCATGCTGGTGGCCCTGTGGGCGCGACGGCGGCAAGGAGGCCGACGGGCTCCGGCCTGGTCTAGGTGGCGGCTTGCGATGGAACTCGGTGCTCGCCTCGGCAGGGATGCAGGGCTTGAGCAAAGGGGAGGCGACGAGCGTGGGGATGCCAGGGGCGTGTGGTTCCACAGGTACTAGGTGGAGGAAGGAGAAGAGGTGTGCCGGGAGGGGAGGCTTGGTTGTCGCCGGCGGCGCTGGGGAAACGGGCGCGGGGCTCCTCTTCTGAGTCGAGGTGGAAGAGAAGAGGAGTGGGGATCGAGAGGAGGCGGCGCTGGGGATCGAGAGGGGGTGGGGGATCGTGAGGAGATGGGGGTCGGGCCAGGGAGATGTTTAGGGTTAGGTAGGTAAGAAGGGCCGCAAGATGGGCCTAGCAGGCCGGCCTAGGCTGGGCTTCTCTCTCTCTCTTCTCTTATATTCTTTGGTAGAAAATAAAATCAAGAGAGGGAAAAGAAGGAGAGGGTTAGGGAAGGATTTTGCGCATAGGGATAATTTCCCCGGACTTGCAAAAATGAGCTTGATCCCGCAATATAGAAGTGCGCACATGGTTGAAGTTGAATTCAAACTCATTTGAAATTAATTCAAATGATTTGAATAGGAAGTGAGGTTTGGGAAGGTCCAAAAATGTTGAGACTTTTGGAGGAGCCTCAAAAAAAGAAGAAAGAATTTTTGGCAAGGTTTGGAGATCAACTCGAAGCAGAAAGGCATGGGATTATCTGCACGTGTGTTATGGGTGATTCCAAATTATTGGAATATAATTTATATAGCTCCCTAAAATATTGGGTGAATATGTTTTAAAGAGTAATCACCATAGTGAATATCCCTCGATTTAAATGGACCGAAGATCCATGCAATTTATTTAGTTGAGTTAAGAAAAGAAATGACATGATGCAATGCAAATGATGCGAAGATGAAAACGATAAACCAAACAAATCACACGACGAAACCCGGAAACCGTGGAAGGCATCTGAAGCTCCGGTCTTGGGGCATTACACTGAAAGTTGGGTCCATGACGGCAGCAAGGAAGTGCCTCCTTATTACGCGGAAAATAATGATTCCTCCACCTGACAGCAGGGACCCACCGGACGGGCCACCGTATTTCACGAAAAAAACGTTTCCCCCCTGACTACTAGGACCCACCAGCTACACCTTCGCACGCAAGGAAGTGCGTCCGGGCAAAAAAAACGATTCGCCCCCTGACTGCTGGGACCCACCAGCTACATCTTCGAACGCAAGGAAGTTCGTCCGGGCAAAAAAAACCAAAATGATTCACCTGCCTGACTGCTGGGACCCACCAGCTACATCTTCATAGGCAAGGAAGTGCCCGACAGTCAGGACCCACCTGGTCGAAGCGTACATAGCATTGTCATTCTGGTCGTGAACGCGTACGTACACATATACTGGTTGATGTAGAGGCGCGCACGTGTCGTAGTAGAGGCGCGCACGTAGCATGTACATGTACGTACAGCGGCCAGGGTGCAAGAAAGAAAATATGGCCACGTACGTACATACGGCCAGGGTCTCGAACGCCTACTCGCACATACGTACGGCGAGGGCTCGTGTACATGGCTGCGTCGGAACGGAGAAACAACGTCGTCGTCATGTTCATGGGGAGGCAACGGAATGCGTCGTGTTCATGGGGAGGCAACGGAATGCGTCGTGGTAATGGGGAGGGGTATGGCGTACCGTAAAACGGAGGAAACGGACCTCCTACGGTCGAAACGGGGGTCCTGTTTATCAGGAGGAGTGTGTCATACCGCAAAACGGAGGAAACGGACCTCCTACGATTGAAACGGGGGTCCTGTTGATCGGGAGGGGTGTGGTGTACCGCAAAACGGAGGAAACGGACCTCCTACAGTCGAAACGGGGCTCCTGTTGATCGGGAGGGGTGTGGTGTACTGCAAAACGGACAAAACAGACCTCCTACGGTCGAAACGGGGGTCATGTTCATCCGGAGGGGTGTGGCGTACCGCAAAACGGGACTCCACGGGATACTGTTCATCTCCAGCGTCCACCTCCTCCAGCCTCCATAGGCTCCTACTCATCCAGCCTCCACCGCGCGCTACTCCACCGGCTACTGTTCAACCACCCCTCCATGGGCACCCCTCCATCATCTACTGTTCATCCAGCCCTCCACACCACGGGGTCCTGTTCAACCACCCCTCCACGGGCACCCCTCCACCGTCTACTGTTCATCCAGCCCTCCACACCACGGGGTCCTGTTCATCCAGATGCAATGCCACCGCTCGCTGTTCGTCCAACCCCCCCCCACCCGCAACACTAACAGTTCATCCAATCGTCCGGCTTCAGTTAGCAGCAGTAGCGAAGGAATCGCTCGATCTGGATCAGTTAACAGCCATCGATCGATCGCTCGGGTTCAGTAACGCGTAGCCTAAAGTGCAATCGCTCGGGTTCAGTTAGAGCCCAACGCCTCGCCCGGGTTCAATTAGAGCCAACGCCTCGCACACACGCGCGTACATGTACGAGAGAAACGCGCACCGCTCGGCCCCCGACCTCCCACCGTAACCGGGAACTCCTTGAAATTTTCCTCCCCCTCGCTTCTACCACGGTTTTTTCCGTCATGGACTGCCCAAAGAATGTCATGCAGCTAGGTCTCCGGCCCGCCCAGGACGAAAAGCCCATTTTCTATCATGATTTTTTGTCATAGAAGTAGGAGCCCACCACATCTATGATGATACCGGGTTTTGTCACAATTATCGTCATAGAAGTGTCATATGTATGACAGAAAGTTTTTTTGTTTGGCCCAAAATGTCATGGATGTGTCTTTTTTTGTAGTGATACCATGCCAACACACAACCTTAGAGCATGTTGGATACTCCGGCCGGTGGCCAGGAGCGGTGTCAGTGTCAAAACCGGCGGATCTTGGGTAGGAGGTCCCGAACTTTGCGTCTAAGGCAGATGATAACAGGAGGCAGGGGACACAATGTTTACCCAGGTTCGGGCCCTCTCGATGGAGGTAATACCCTACATCCTGCTTGATTGATCTTGATGATATGATTATTACAAGAGTTGATCTACCACGAGATCGTAGAGGCTAAACCTTAGAAGCTAGCCTATGGTATGATTGTATGTTGTCCTATGGACTAAACCGTCCGGTTTATATAGACACCGGAGGGGGCTAGGGTTACATAGAGTCGGTTACAAGGGAGGAGATCTACATATCCGTATTGCCAAGCTTGCCTTCCACGCCCAGGAAAGTCCCATCCGGACACGGGACGAAGTCTTTAATCTTGTATCTTCATAGTCCAACAGTCCGGCCAAAGGATATAGTCAGGCTGTCCAGAGACCCCCTAATCCAGGACTCCCTCAGTAGCCCCTGAACTAGGCTTCAATGACGATGAGTCCGACGCGCAGATTTGTCTTCAGCATTGCAAGGCGTGTTCTTCTTCCGAATACTCCATAGAAGATTTTGAACACAAGAATAGTGTCCGGCTCTGCAAAATAAGTTCCACATACCGCCGTAGAGAGAATAATATTTCCACAAATCTAATCTGCTGACATGTTTAGCAACATGACATTATGCCATGGCCCGGTCTTTATTCGAACGTTTTTCACAACCAGCACTGCACATATTGCGAGGCGGTTTTCTTGACACGTCTTGTCAAAGCAGAGATTATGTCCCCCTTATTACGAGATTCTCATCAATATGGACGTGGGTAACCCAATCATTCCTGTTGGTATGACTCCTCGATTTTAGGCAAGTCCCAAACGGCCACGAGGAGGATGCTTGATATTCACCCTCTTTATAAAGAGGCCAAGGCCTGTCCTTTTTTCCGTCTCATGCTCAATCGAATCCTTCGCCCGCCTCGAGTTCCAACACCCAAGGCTCAGGTCAGGCGCTTCGGACCTTCAACCATTTCCGGATCCAACCTTGAAGGTCGGTGGATGCCCTCCTCTATCATAGAGGAAGACATCAAGAAGCTAAGAGAGGCCAGGTATCTGACCACCGAAATCTCGCACAGGCTGCCTGCCCGAGGGCACGTCATCCCCACTCCCAAACCCAACGAGAGTGTTGTCTTTGTCTCTCACTTCCTCCGAGGGCTAGGCCTCGCTCTGGATCCCTTTGTTAGGGGGCTCATGTTCTATTATGGGCTGGATTTCCATGACTTGGCCCCGGATTCCCTCCTTCGCATTTCGTCGTTCATCGTCGTCTGTGAGGCCTTCCTCCACATTACCCCACACTTCAGCCTGTGGCTCAAGACCTTCAATGTGAAGCCGAAGATGATCGAGGGGCGACACGCAGAGTGCGGAGGTACCGTAATAAGCAAAAGCGCTGATGATCTATGGCCAGAGGGTTCCCTCCCAGAGGTGTCCAGTTTGTGGCAGCGGGAGTGGTTTTATATCACAGCTCCCCGAAGTACCAAGTGGGTAGCCGCCCCTGCCTTTCGCTCAGGCCCCCCACCACAAATGACGTCATGGATCAACAAGGGGCTGAACTGGGGGCCAGTAAATGATATATAGCGGAGTCGCATCCGAGATCTCCTTGAGAGAGATGTCAGCCTGGTCTAGGTAATGCAAGTCATGCTAGTTCGTCGGGTCCTGCCTTGCAAACGTCGACCCTCCGGATGTGGGAGTTCAACCCGGAAGGACCGCGAATTATTCAACACTTCCTCGGCATGACGCTCGAAGAGATGTACAAATTTTTCTTCGAACCACAAATAAGGTGTGCGGACACCACCGAGGATGCGGGTCTGAGCTGCAATCGCCCAGATACCCAAGTAAGTAAGCCCGTGGCCGAACACGCTGTCTTTTTATTTATCATAACATTATTCCGAAAAGTCGCTCTTTAACCAGGACTGGGTAACAAAGGCAAAGATGATCAGGCGTTCGGCCCCTCTTCCCGAAGGTTCAGCAAATCCAGTACTAGCCAGAATGCTCGAGTCGGCGCCTTATCAGGCGCCCTCAGGGGAAGATAAAGGGGAGAATAAAGAGGATGAAAGCGGGCCTCGCTCATTATTCATCCAAACCGGGGAATTAGCGCCTCTGTGAAGGAGGATAACCAGGAGGAAGAATCTGAAATTCCCTCTCCCCAAGGAAGGAAGAGGACCACCTCTGAAGACCCGGAAACAAAGGTTTCCAAACGGGGGAAGATATCTTCGCCAGAGGGTCCTGCCTCGGAGGGTACCCTTGCCGCACAGTGTCCGCAAGGGGATCAGCTCTCTACCGAGCTGTAAGTAAACAAAAAGTACTTAATAGTAAAAATATCTTACATTACTTCTGAAGATAATAACCGAAGCATATATCTTGCAGTTCAGATTGTAGCCCTTCTCGACAGAGTTCGTCTTCGGGGGATCTTCTTCCGGAGATGATGGAGAGCGAAACACCTCCCCCTTCCACCCTGCCTCATGAGGCGGGCGACCCTGAAGTGTCATCACGGAGGGTTTCTCCTGATCCGCCAAGGCGAGAGGGTAATCCTTTGGCCACCCGAAGTCCTTAGTATTCGGCTCCTAAAGAGAGCAACAGAAAGAGTCTAGAACCGTAAAGTGTGCGGTCGCACGTACTGAAGGTTCTTCTGGAGCAAGCGGCCATCTCAGAAGCGATCGTACACTAATGGCTACGGTGATTGAAAGGATTTCATCCGCCGAAAGCGGGTTGCATGAAGCTTTTATGAGTCTACCGAAAGGCTTTGAGGTACGTGA